>NW_026935453.1:0-6732 GCF_032062105.1 Saccostrea cuccullata | reverse complement strand
GCGTGGAAACGAAGTTTAAGGGGTTACAGAGAATCGCTATTAAAATCTTCTTCTCACGAACCACTGGGCCAGAAAAGCTGAAACTTATGGGGAAAGCACCCTGGTATAATGTAGATTCTAAATTGTTCAAATCATGCCCCCCGGGGGGGAAGGGCGGGGCCACAAGGGGAATAAAGTTTTATATAGAAATATATAGGAAAAATCTTTGAAAATCTTCTTTTCAAGAACCACTGGGCCAGAAAAGTGGAAACTTATGTGGAAGCATCCTGGTATAGTGCAGATTCTAAATTGTTCACATAATGCAATTTATTTCACTTCAAAATAAATCAGATTATTATAGCAATGACAACCTGTTCACTTGCACCCGATAATACTGCGGGAAAAATTATACCTGTTTTGGGTATTTTGTATAATTTTGACTTTCATTAGTCACGCTATACTACAACGGTTGTAAACCTTTTTCACATATCAGCTGTGCGTAAGGGCAGAGTTCAAAATCGAACGAAGTTAAACAGAAAATAGACAAAGAAATTGCATTAGGTCGTGCCCAGGTATTTGATCAGGTACCCTTGCAAAATTTTAGAATATCACCTAAAGGTATCGTTCCAAAAAAAGAGGGGGTTGGCGATTAATACATCATCTATCAGTTCCCGAAGGAAATAGTGTTAACGATTTTATTGATCCAGATTATTGTAGGGTTCACTACATACCTTTTGATGAAGTCTTAGAAATGATTGCAGCGCTAGGTAAAAACTCACTTCTTAAAAAAAAATGGATGTCAAATCAGCATTTCGGTTATTACCAGTACACCCTTCGGATCATGAATTATTTGGTTTTAAATTCAATAACAAGTTTTATTACGATATGTGTTTACCTATGGGATGTTGGCAAGGTGCCCTTTGGGAAAAATTTGTTAATTTTTTACAGTGGGTAACTGTCACAAAAACAGGAAAAGAAACTTTAAACCATTACCTCGACGATTTTATTTTTGCTGCAGAAGATTTCAAAGTATGTAAATTATTAATGTCAAATTTTCAGAATACTTGTGGGAATTCGGAATTCCGATAGCAGATGAAAAAACGTTGGTCCCACGCATTCATTGGTTTTTCTAGGTATAGAAATTGACACAGAAAAAATGGTAATAGGTATACCAAAAGAAAAAACAATTCGACTTAAGAAGACGATCGAAACATTTTTGGGAAAACTAAAATAAGATTAAAAGAGCTACAGTCCTTAGTAGGGTCTCTTAATTTCTGCGCTAAAGCCATTCCTGCAGCTCGTGCCTTCAATGTTGTTTTTGTGATGCCATGTGTGGTATAAAACATCCGTCTCACTTTAGAAGGGTTAATGCCGGTATGAAGAGCGACCTACAGGTCTGGTTAAGTTTCATTGAACAATTCAACGGCACTTTCAATTTTTTAGAGATTAACTGGCTTTCAAATTTCGAGCTACACTAATATACGGACAGCGCAGGAAATTCACAACAGCGGCGTTTATTTACAAGGTCACTGGGCGTATTTTTCGTGGCCCACCAAGTGGCGGGATTCAGAAATGATGTCGGATATAACTTTCTTGGAATTAGTTCCAATAGTTTTGGCAGTTGCGTTATTCAAGAATCATTTCCAAAACAAAAAAAAAAATAGGGCTAATTGTAACGGAAACCGTTACAGATGTTCCCCAAAATCCCCAAATCCCTTTTGTGCCATATTCTCTGTAAGCTTCATTAAATAAGACACACGCGATGCATTTTAATTTAACAATATTTACCCAGAAGTATATCAAGTTTATTCAAATTCAGCATTGCACGCATGCGCATTTGAATGCATGTGCGTAATGA
The DNA here is from genome assembly GCF_032062105.1 of Saccostrea cuccullata. Classification (NCBI taxonomy): domain Eukaryota; kingdom Metazoa; phylum Mollusca; class Bivalvia; order Ostreida; family Ostreidae; genus Saccostrea; species Saccostrea cuccullata. The sequence goes on along the minus strand of NW_026935453.1, from coordinate 4,895 downwards.
CCATATCATCTTGTCTACACTATTCGTATATTTTAATATACTAAATATTACAGCATTTAATCCAAAAGTATTTAAAAATATGTTTAATCCAGTGTATTTGTAATTTTACTCATTTCACGTACACGTACGTGCATGCATGGCATGATGATCATACCCGTTTGTAGGAGTCCAAATATCTATCTATGTTCCGAATCCCTTTCATTTTGGTTGCATAATAAGGGAATTATAGCCATTTAAAGTTTCAGCCAATCAGATTGCAGCGCACGTGAAACGCGTGATTTCATGAAAATTATTATATATCATATTGTAGGACATCCTAAAGCATGCCTATGATTTAAATTTCAAAGCATTTCGTCAAAAAGCAATAAAGATATTGAGAATTTTGTTTCAGCCAATCAGAGCAAAGCACACGTTCATGCACGTGCATGCATGTGCATGATGACCATACCCTTTTGTAGGAGTCCATAATATCTATCTATGTTCTGAATCCCATCCTGTTTGGTTGAAAAACAAGGGAGTTATACCCTTTTTAAAAGTTTCACCCAAATCGATTGCAGCACACGAGCATGCGTGTGCTTTCATGACAATTGTTATATATCATATTGTAGGACATCCTAAAGTATGCCTATGTCTTAAATTTCAAAACTTTTCGTCAAAAAATAGAAAAGATATTGAGATTTTTGTTTCAGCCAATCAGACGAAGCGCACGTGCATGCGCGTGAGTTCGTGCAAAATTAACGGTCACATTATTACGCTATTAATATATCATTATATAATGAGTTTCAAATCAATTCATTAAAAAATTTAAAAGTTATAGCTATATTAAGTATATAGTCATTTCACTCATATCACGCGCACGCACGTGCACGCGTATGCGCGCAAAATGACCTTCGTTCCGCACACCTACACTACACACCTATTAACCCTAAAAAGGTTTTAGCTCAGTTGGGTGAACAGTTTCTGAGAACACTCGCAGACAAAAAAGTACCGGAGAAGAAATAAGAAGAAAAAAGAATAATAACTAGATACATCTGTTGCGAGCAACGAGTGGGTCTTCCGTCCATTTTGATAAGATAAGATGAGATTTTGATTGAGAATTTCATTCTAAAGTAATGATAAAGATTGTGAAGAAGAACGATTTTGCCTCCATAATCTGTAAACAGACATTAAATTAAATTTTAAAACATCCTTTTGGGCCCCCTCATGCACCCAGATATTAGGGATCACCCCTTTTTTTTCTTCATATCATCTTAAAGCTCTCACGACATTTATGAAACACCAAAACACTTTCTAAAATCATATAACAATAATACCAACAAATTCAACTCAAACATGCAAAAAATCAATCTACAACAAACTAAACACACTCACCGAATATTACACATTTACTAGATTAAAATTTCCCCGCACCGGAAGTGACGTCATCATTACCTTGACAACAACTGACCAATCAGAACAGTGTGTTACTACGCGGCACTATTTCCAACATATATATAACCTCCATACAACACTTCTCATACCACTTTCACGGCACATCTCAACACACACTTTAAATCCCATTTTCATATATTAAGGAGACATTCTCGGGAAATTTAAATACTAAACAAAACATTTATGATAACACACTAATATTACTTAACATAACTCTACTCCATCAAATACTAAAAGAATATTTAAATTCCATCAAACATTTTTGCTTCAGTATTGTATAACAACATATTTACTGATAAAGAGTTATCAAATTTAAAAACTTTGGCCCCCTCGGCCCCTAATTTGAGTACCCAGCCCCTTTTTTTATCTCATCTTAAAGCTCTCAGGATTTTGAACACTTTTTGTTCAACAACTTTCAGAGATTTTTTTTGTTTTGATTATTTTTAAAAGAAATATTTAGGGGCCAACCCTTCAACTCCTTAATGGGGACGTTTAGCAAAAAATGAAAGGTTGCATATTATTCAGAACATTATTTTGAACATCTTTTGTTCAATATTCTTATTAAAATATTTCCGATTTTGAGATATAAAGCTAAAGATTTAGCATACTGGGCCCCTTTTGGCCCCTTATTATCACCATACGACATTAAAATCATAATATATAGTTGTGGAATCTTGAATAAACATTTTTGCTTCAATAATGTATAACAAAATATTGAATGCTAAAGAGGTATTAATTAAAGATTTTGGCCCCTCTCGGCCCCTAATTTGAGTGCCCAGCCCCTTTTTCTTGATCTCATCTTAAAGCTCTCAGGATTTTGAACACTTTTTATTCAACTACTATTCAAATATTCTTTTTCGTTTTCGAGTTATCTGCAAAAGAAATAATTAAGAACCAACCCTTCAACTCCTTAAAGGGGACGTATAGCGATAAATTAAAGGTTGTATATTGTTCAAAACATTATTTTGAACATCTTTTGTTCAATATCACTTATCAAAATATTTCCCACTTTTGAGATATAAAGAGTCAAAGATTAAGCATTCTGGCCCCTTGTGGCCCCTAATTATGTAACATACGACATTAAAATTATAATACATAGTTGTAAATTGTTGAGATTAACATTTTTGCTTCTGTAATGTCTAACAAAATATTGACTGTTTAAAGTTATCGAAAAAAATTTTTGGTCCCTTTTGGCCCCAAGTATGAGTCAGCACTTTTTTCTTGATGTCATATTAAAGCTGGTCATTTTGCACAAATTTTGCTCAGTATGTTTTAACAAAATAATTATACTTTAAAAGATATAATGCAAAATGTCTCAAAAAATCAGTCATATTTCGTGTCCTAATTTCACCCCCACCCAGCTTCCATACTAAGCACTTCGGGGGGATTTGAAAGTATAGGGGAAAACTACAATATGTTGTCTATTAGTCCTGAAAATGACAGCATTCTAGCTTTTCTCGTTTTTGAGTTTTTGAAAAATGGTCACTAAAATTCGATTAAAGGGCGATAACTTCCGACCGGAAGTGAATTTTAAAAAATAAAAAATATGAATAAGGCTTAGTTCATGATACATCATTTCTGAAAATTTCAAGTCAATCGACTCAAGCATTTTGAAAATGTCTGCACAAAAATGTGTAAAGAAAAAAATAATAATAAAGGTAAAAAAGAAACCGAAGAATAATAGAAGGTTCTTCCGCTGAAGACGGAAGACCCTAATAATAATAATAATAACTAGTGCTAATTGTAACGGGGACCGTTACAGATGTTCCCCAAACGCTCCCCAACTCCTTTTTGGTGCCATAGTCCCTGTAAGCTTCATTAAATAAGACAAACTCTGTGCATTTTGACTTTAACAACGTTTTCTCAGAAGGTTACCAATTATATTCAAATTTTAGCATTGCACCCGTGCGCATGTGGATGCATGTGCGTTATGATCATATCATCTTGTCTACACTATCTACATATTTTAATATACAATTTTAAAGCTTTCGTCCAAAAGTTAAAAATCATTTTTAAGTGTATTTTTCATTTACTCTTAAATGCACCACTGCTGCACGTGCATGATGACCATCCTTCTTGAAGGAGTCCCTTATATCTATCTATATTCTAAATCCCATCCTGTTTGGTTGAAAAACGGGAGTTATAGCTTTTTTAAGTTTAAGCCAATCAGATTGCAGCACCGTGCATGTCGTGATTTCATGATTGTTTTTTTCTATTTAGGATATCCTAATGCATGATAATGTTTTAAATTTCAAAGCATTTTGTCAAAAAAAAAAGTAGATATAGCCATTTAAAGTTTCAGCCAATCAGATTACAGCACGCGGGCATGCGCGTGCTTTCTTGAAAATTTTTATATATCATGCTGTAGATCTTCATAATGTAGGTCTATTTCAAAATTTCAAAGGATTATGACAAGAAACAAGAAAGATATTGAGGCTTTAGTTTCAGCCAATCAGAGCGAAGCGCACGCGCATGCGTGTGAGATCTTACTTTTTTGACCATGTCATTTTGTCTATGCTTCTAATATATACTTATAAAATGAGTTTTAAAGCATTTCATCAATAATTTAAATGTTACGTCTGTATCAAATTTAAATTTGGGCATTTCTCGTGTTGCACGTGCGAGCTCTTGCAAGCACTGTGCATGCACATGCTTTCATGATAAATCTTATATAACAGGCTGTAGATCTCCCTAATGTATGACTATGTTCAAAATTTCAAATGATTTAATCAAAAAACAAAAAAAATATTGAAATTTGTTTTAGCCAATCAAAGGGAAACACACGTGCATGCGCGTGCGATCTTGCTATTTTGACCATGTTCTTGTGCATGCTACTAATATATCCTTACATTATAAGTTTCAAAATATTTCGTCACAAAATAGAGAAGTTACGGTTATATCCATTATATATTGGTCATTTTAAGTTTTGCACGTGCGCGCTCTTGCAAGCACGTGCGCGCAAAATACCTTGATTCCGCAAATCTACATAACATGCCTACTTACCCTAAAAAGGTTTCACCTAAGTCGGATGTGTAATTTACAAAATCACTCGCGGAAAAATTTTCCCAGGAAGAAAAATAAGAATAAGAATAATAATAATAAGAAACAGATAAAAAAAATATGTTCCCCAACTTCGTTTGGGGAACTAAAAATTTTCATACAGACAACATCGCTCTAGTATCTATCCTAAATAGGAAGACGTCTAAATCTAAAAATAATGGAATTAGTTCTCCATTCAATGGTTAACAATATGTATTTTAAAGCTAAACATATTTGTGGTTGCAATAATTCTATCCTATTCTATTTCCCAAAACGTGGGAAGACTCCCAGGCTCTCGCACCAGAAGCGGACAAAGATCCTGTACCCTCCGAAGATTTCACGAAGATGAATTTGAGCTGAAATGAGTTTTACGCTAAGTCTGTTTCCCCTAACACGAAACTACAGTACTCAAAATTTTTAAAATT
>NW_026935452.1:0-6721 GCF_032062105.1 Saccostrea cuccullata | reverse complement strand
AAAGTCCATTATAGCGGGGAGTATTTGAGTAAGTCAACATTAAAGTCACCTGTAATAATAATTCCACAGTCGTCATAGCAGGAGGCGATATTTATCTCCCTTGCAAAATCCTTTTCCCAGCAAGAGGGGGTAGATGGTTGGCGGTATACAGAGCAATAAAAAAATAGTTTTAGAATTTCAACAAACATAGGTAATCAGAGATTACAGAGCTCACCTCAACGAATGTTGTCTTTAAGTAAGGCAAAGTCACACAATTAACCAACAAAAAGTGTACATCCAAAAATGTAAAATCTATGCAATTTTGATTTGATACTTTGGAAAAGACCTTTATAAAAACTACAAACTAGTTCTTCATCATGAAAATGTAATTAAAATCCAGCATCTGAAGCAAGTTTGAGAGTTTTCATCCCTTGATGCATCATTTGTGCAAGTTTGGTTTTTATAAGCCTTATATTTTCTTGGTAATAGACCTGCATTCATAACTTTTACGAGGTCCATTATCTGTATAATATATGTCGAATTCAGCATCTGAAGCAAGTCCATTATTGTGCATCCTAAGATGTATCATCCATGCAAGTTTGCTCAACATAGAGCTCAAAGTTACTTGGAAATGAAACTTCCATAAAATCTATCCTTTTCACTAATCCAGAAAATATAGGCCAGATTCAGCATCCGAACCCAGCCTAGTAGAATGCACCCTTAGATGTACCATCCATGCAAGTTAAGTCTTTATAGGGCTCAAAGAAACTTGGAAATGAATCCTGCACCAAAAACTTTAACCTTTTCACTCGTCCAGAAAATGTGGGTCAAATTCAGCATCCAAAGCAAGTATGGTAATATGCATCCTAAGATGTATCATCCATGCACGTTTAGTCATTATCGGGTTCATTGTACCTTGGAAATGGATTACCACCAAAAAATTAAACCTGCTTCCTAACGGAAAATGTATATGTGGGTCAGATTCAGCATCAGAAGCAATCCTGGTAGTGTGCATCCTAAGATGTACCATCCATGCAAGTTTGGTCATTATAGGGCTCAAATTAAATTGGAAATGAAACCTGCACCAAAAACTTTAACCTGTTCACTTTACCGGAAAATGTAGGTCAGATTCAGCATCTTAAACAAATCTGGTATTATGCATCCTTAGATGTATCATCCATGCAAGTGTGGTCGCTATATTGCTCATAGTTACTTATGAAATGAGACCTGCACCGAGAACATAAACCTATTCACTCATGCGGAAAATGTAGGTCAGATTCAGCATCCGAAGCAAGCCTGGTAGTGTGCATTTTTAAATGTACCATCTATGCAAGTTTGGTCAAGCATAGGACTAAAAGTTACTCAGAAATGAGACCTACACAAAAAACTGCACCAAAAATCTCAACCTTCTCCAAAAACATTAACCTGGTCATTCCTTTGCCGAAATTGCAGCATCTGAAACTTTCACTGGTACAATGAAACTCACAAGAAACATTTTCCATGAATTTCTAATCAATGTAGGACATAGAAGTACTTAAACAGAAAACTGCTCCAAAAAACTTAACTTTAACCCGGGACGCGGACACCTACACCAACGCCAAGGGCTTCGTTGAGGTGAGCTAAAAATCGTGATATAGAATCCAGAATTTTTAATTTTTTGAAAGGGGGCGGGTTTTTTTCATTATAATGATGCATTTACTTTGTCTTCTAAAATATAGAAAAGACATTTTCAAAGAATTCGATTATTTTCATTTTATGATTAAAAAAATTAAATTATCATCATATTGCACTTAGTTTATCTGCTAGAAACCCAAGAGTAGCGAAGGAATTCAAAGAATTAATGCATTTTCACTCAATAATTAGAATCCCATTCAATTACCAGTTGAGTTCAAGTTCTTTATTTCTTTGTGTCATACGACACATCACATTACATATAACAATAACTTAACATTTTTACAGTAATGAATAATAATATGAGAATGAGCATACTCAAAAAATAGCAAGTAAACTACATGTATGTAGGACATGCTTTAACAGGCATCTGTAATTTGAAACGCTTAAAAAATACAAGTGATTCATTCTTCTAATTGAAGTTCGACAAAATATTTTCCAAGATTACAAAGTTTAATTTTTTGTAAACTTGAGAACTTCAATTAATTCATAAACACTGGATTTCTTACAATAATATATTTTTCAAATATTTCAATTTAAGATCATGATAAAAACGACATTGTAGTAAAAATGAAATTCGTCTTCGACAACAATCAAGAGACATTTTACATCATCTATTTTACCTGCCTTTTTGGCAAAACACTCTACCATTTTCAACATTTTGGCCTAACTTGATCACCAAACTCGTCACGGTCCCACCTTAAGCTCTAGATTCTGGCTCATGCATTCAATTATTCACTCATGTATTTACATTTCTATGCCACATTTTTCAATATCTACAGTTTTTCTTACTTTGTTGTGCTCTTCGATCTGCTAGACATGATGAATTAAGGGAATTAGCCTATTCACAAGAAACTTTTTCAAGAGATATCACCCTGCCATTGTATTTTTGAAATATTACTGTCAATTTTGTCCAACTCCAACTTATTTTTGTCCAGTTCATTTAATTTTTCTAACACAGAACTTTGTTTGCTATGTTAAGGATGTTACTGAGAAAAGACGTACTTGTCGTATTGCTTCTGTCCGCGGTTACTGAGCTGTCGTCACTGATTTCATTGTTTATTGGATTTTGAAACGCACCAACGCACTTCCTAACCTTGTTAGCATAAATCGGAACAATTCGGAGATAAACGCAATGAAATATGAACAAAATCCGTAAATGTCCGAACAGCATTTCTCGCGAGAACTCGAAGAGATCAACATGCGAGAGTTGGGAATCGAGAGAAATTATCAACATGAAAAAAGGTAAAACCTTTATATTTTACGATTCATGAAGTTTTAAAAGTTGAAAAACAAACGTTTATTTACTTGAAAAGTGAAAGTAGGTGTGCAGTACATATCTCATTCTGTCAAGTGCTACTTCACTTTCAATTGTCACCTTGATCTCGATTTTGTAAACATGGGACTTTCTTGTGTCAGTCAAGATTAACCTGTATATGTTGATTAAGTAAATGAGAACACTTTTTAGTTGAATTTCATTTATTTTTTCGATTACCTGTAGCACAAAATGGCTAAATATTTAAAGGCATGTTTGTAAAATGCTGTTATAGCATGTTTTGAATTCTAGAGGGATTAAATGATTGATTGTATATTGTTTAACGTCTCTCTCCGAGAATTTTTCACTAATATGGAGACGCCACCACTTGCTGCAAATTTTCCCCTCGGGACTCAGGGTCATTGAGCAGGGAGGGATATTTTTCATGCCAGCACCTACTGCGAGACGGGGCCTCGGTTTATACGGTCTCATCCAAAGGACCAGTCTCGACTTCCCCAAGTGGGTTTCGAACCCGCGACGTAAGGATCAACTCTTTACTTCGCGATTCAAGAGCAGACGATCTAACCACTGCTTCACGCGGGCGACGAATTGTAGAGGGAAACGCAGGTGTACCGTATTCCAATCCATCACTTGTAATTAGATATTATGCATGTAAAGATTTACATGTACCTAGAAGTAAATTTCTTTTCTAAATTACAAGTATTTAGGGTTTGTATGCTATCTATTTTTATTTTTAAACACGGAAGAAGAGAACAAAGTCTCTGTGTATATGAAAAAGTTCTTCCGAATTTCCTCTATTCATTTACATATACCTATAGGATGGTTTGCAGTTTGATAGTGTCGGCTGCTTATATCATCCATGTTGTTTTCAGCAGAGCCTTCTGATAAAAAAAATGTTTGTTACTCCTCTTTATCCTAGAATTTATGATCAGATGATATGTCATGCAGTTCTCACATACTTTTGTATATCAGACATAAAAATTCACATATGCAGTTTATGATATTTTTTGAATATGTGTATGTTTACCATTTTCAACTTCATATGAATACTTTAAGTTAAAAGTTTTTTTTCCCTTTAAAAGTATTGTTCATCTCTATCCATATTTCTACCATTAAGTAAAATTTATATAGTAAAAAAATCGAGGTTCTACTTATCTAGCCTTAAATATCAATCTTTATTTACATGATTTGAAATTAGAAGTTATTTGAGGTGTTTTGATGTTAGGAAACACTTCATGCACTACGCATTATAAAATGATCGAAGGAGAAACTTCAGTCTGAATAAGTAGGAAAATCAGCAATTTTCTAATTAAGTCTTGATACCTATGACTTTTACTTCTAAAATGTATTTGTTTATAGATTTTCAATTAGAAAATATGAAGTATGTAGATTTATTTTAATTTCCTGAAAAAATATGGAAGATTTTTAGATTTTCCTTATTGAATATGATTGACATTAATGACGATGTTTTAAGAAACACCATGGGTAAATACACATTACTTTGAGCATTTAAAAATACATTTTTGCGATTATATTTTCAAATACTCACTGTCTGATTTTCAAAACATGGGCATCGGACTACCTTAATTCCCTATTTCAAGGAGACTTTATATCTTTCACTCTGTCAATGAATCGTTAAACATCTGAACATCAAACTAGTTGCTATTTAAAATACAGTCAATTCTCGAATTATCGCCATTCGATTCATCGCCATTTTCGCAATACCACCATGATTCCCCAAGAACGTTTTTCCTGCTATATGAAATTCTCTTTATAACGCCAAATTCCCATACCGCCATCCGCCACCCTGTTTTCACAACAAACGTCCATTTTTAATTGTCAATTATCTCGATATACCGCCACAGGTGCAAGTGGTCAGTGACGCGCCTCTAATTGGTTGACGCTATCCCGTCGTTAAGCATGCAAAGCCAGACAAGGTACATGCAATTATTTAATTCAATAGGAATTAAATAAACAATAATTTCCATATGAACCGTTATAATAATTTCATGTCCTGTTTAATAAAAATCATTTAGTCACGGCTTCGCCACGAAAGCGGTTGTTGTTCAAGTTCGCCAATAACGATATTATTTTAATGATGCCTGCTTTAAGCAATGAAAAGTTTGCTTAAAAAATAATTATATATAGTAAAAATTGCGAACGTTTCATTAACAATGATGCCATAAACAATGACTTTATTCAAGAATTCATTTTACGTACTATCGGCAACATATCACGACGATCGAAATAGTATGTTTTTTTCAATATCAGACGTGCAGATTTACATGAATACAGTCATGTACTTGTCTTTATTTCATAACTGCACATTTTGTTTTAGCGAAATTATACATGAAAAAAATTACTAGAAGTATTTTCAAATTTAGAAATATGTTTTTATATATACGTACATGTAATTATACCCGCACTTTCTAAAGAAAGTTCGGGTATATTGTTGTTACTCATGTCCGTCCGTCCGTCCGTCCGTCTGTCACACTTTTCTTCCCTGAACTCCTCTTACATTTTACACAGTAGGCTAATCATCTTTTGGGAGATGGTTGGTGGTGTCATGTAGATGTGCAGTAAGGTTTCGGAATTTTGATTTTGCCCCGGGGGGGGCAAATGGGGGTCGAAAAATGACGTTTTTTATGCAAAAAGCCCCGTCTTCCCTGAACTCCTCTTACATTTTACACAGTAGGCTAATCATCTTTTGGGAGATGGTTGGTGGTGTCATGTAGATGTGCAGTAAGGTTTTGGAATTTTGATTTTGCCCCTGGGGGTCAAATGGAGGTCGAAAAATGACATTTTTTATGCAAAAAGCCCCGTCTTCCCTGAACTCCTCTTACATTTTAAACAGTAGGCTAATCATCTTTTTGGAGATGGTTGGTGGTGTCATGTAGATGTGCAGTAAGGTTTCGGAATTTTGATTTTGCCCCGGGGGGTCAAATGGAGGTCAAAAAATGACGTTTTTTATGCAAAAAGCCCCGTCTTCCCTGAACTCCTCTTACATTTTACACAGTAGGGCAATCATCTTTTGGGAGATGGTTGGTGGTGTCATGTGGATGTGCAGTAAGGTTTCGGAATTTTGATTTTGCCCCGGGGGGTCAAATGGGGGTCGAAAAATGACGTTTTTTATGCAAAAAGCCCCGTCTTCCCTGAACTCCTCTTACATTTTACACAGTAGGCTAATCATCTTTTGGGAGATGGTTGGTGGTGTCATGTAGATGTGCAGTAAGGTTTCGGAATTTTGATTTGCCCCGGGGGGTCAAATGGAGGTCGAAAAATGACGGTTTTTATGCAAAAAGCCCCGTCTACCCTGAACTCCTCTTACATTTTACACAGTAGGCTAAACATCTTTTGGGAGATGGTTGGTGGTGTCATGTAGATGTGCAGTAAGGTTTCGGAATTTTGATTTTGCCCCGGGGGGTCAAATGGAGGTCGAAAAATGACGTTTTTTATGCAAAAAGCCCCGTCTTCCCTGAACTCCTCTTACATTTTACACAGTAGGCTAATCATCTTTTTGGAGATGGTTGGTGGTGTCATGTAGATGTGCAGTAAGGTTTCGGAATTTTGATTTTGCCCCGGGTGGTCAAATGGAGGTCGAAAAATGATGTTTTTTATGCAAAAAGCCCCGTCTTCCCTGAACTCCTCTTACATTTTACACAGTAGCCTAATCATCTTTAAGGAGATGGTTTGTTGTGTCATGTTGATGTACAGCAGGGTTTTGGAATTTTGATTTTGCCCTGGGGGGTCAAATGGGGGTCAAAATAGTTTTTTTTGAAAAAGCCCCCTCTTCCC
>NW_026935451.1:0-6758 GCF_032062105.1 Saccostrea cuccullata | reverse complement strand
TTTTTACTGACAGTAAACATTTTTGTCATTACTTTGATATCAAATATTCAAAGAACATGTGGATTTATTTATTTTCTCGAAATTTATCCAATGATATTAGAGTGGCGTCCAGTAATATGTTCCGTCTTCCATTCACAGCAGCAGATACCTTTAATGAAAAAAATATAATGTTTTACATTTCGTCAAAGAAAATGGAATTTGTTTGCCATATCATTTCAACTGTTACCTAGTACCTTTCGTAATAAAACAATAAAAAAAATTGAAATGTATCAAACAGTGAAAAAGGAATGCATTTTAAAAATGGTTCTTAGTTGTGAGTTTCAGCTTGGTGAATGTGTGCGTGTATAGTAACGGTATCCTGAAAATACATGAAGAATACAGATTAAAAGTTTGTTTGCTTATAACGTTTAACTGGTGGAAATGTTTGAATGTACTTGTTGAATATGCGGCAGTGTCCTTCTTAAATCAAATGCCAAGATAATTTAGATATAATGAAAAAGTGAAGATAATAAGTAACAAAGCATTTCACACAATTTAGTTGCCCATCGAAATTTGAACAATTTGTTGGAAGACAGGGTCTCCAAAGTCTACATAACATATTATGTAGTCACTGAAGAACTCCAGCGTCCTTTCAATATTAACTTAGCAAGAAGGGCTTGGGTGTCCATCAGTAATTTTTTTAATAAAATCATTTTCTTGATGACCAATAAAAAGATATGAAATTGTCTGTGTTTAATAAGATGCAGTTGGGTATGATCTTATAAATTCTATGTTTTAATATACGCAGGGATGGTTATATTCAGTGTATAAAGTCGTACATTTCAATATTATTGGCTTTTGAAAAATGTGATTATTTTAATTTTTCTTTTGAAGTTTTTAAGAATCTCTATCTAATTCTAATGCAACTGTTTTGAAAAACACGATTTGATTGGCTAATGCACTGATGTTTGAAGCAGTACAACGAGCATTAACGAGAATGAAACCTTTCTATTACAACAAAATAAAAGAGCGACGCAAAACACAATGGTCCTTAGTGTATTTCATGAAAGAAGGATATGAAACAAAACTAAAAAAAGACGTATATGAACAAAAACAAAATGCAGAAATTGCATTATAATGGGAATAACTAATCTTCTAATTTAATATTTACGACCATTAATGCTGATTTAATGGTCGCAAACATTCGTTTTACCCGCTCCGCTTACGCTTCACCCGTAAAACTCAATTTGCGACCGTTAAATCAGCATTAAGGGTCGTAAATACCAAATGAGAAGTTAGTGATTCACTAAATAACATCACTTTAACAATATGCTTATGCACAGTTTGCCTGAAATTTATACTTTTTCAGGAGTTAAAAGGTTTTGTAAGGAGTAAAGACAGCGCATTTTTCTGGACCTGGCAATCGTACATAATGTATCAATGTAAAGATTTTTATAAAGCTTAGAGAAATCCAGTTTGTGTAGGATATATCAAAAGTACGTGTTGAGTAAAAGCTCATAGTCGTTTTAAGGTAGATATGTTGGACCAACTGTCCAAAACCTATCAATTATAAAGTTTGCGGAGGAGATTACTTTAAAAACTAGTCCAGAAGACCAGTTGGATTACATACATGTAGTTCATTAAATTTGCATATAACTGAATAACAATTCAGTAAAAATGAAGTTTCATCATTTATATTTGAAGCATGACGTATGTCCCTTTGAGAATTTGTTAAAGATCGAACAGCATGTGTGCGCAAACAATTCATAATGCATAATTCACTTTAAAATCAGGTGGCAACACCATGTACGTCACTTGCGTGGCGAAGTGGTGAGAGCGTCTGCTCTAGAGTCGCGGAGTAAGGAGTTGCTCCTAAAGCCGTGGGTTCGAATCACACTGTGGGACGTAGAGACCGGTTCATCGGATGAGACCGTAGAAACCAAGGTCCCGTTTCGCAGTAGGTGTTGGCATGAAAAGGATCCCTCACTGCTCAATGGCCCTGGATGCCGAGTATACGTCAAAATTTGTAGCCTTCCACCGGTAAGTGGTGGCGTCTCTATAAGAGTGAACAATTTTCTAGAGTGACGTTGAAAACAAAAAACAAAAGAAAATCATGTACAGAAGGACGCTATGTTTTATCACAGGATATGTATTTGATTATACCTCCTATGCGTCTGATCCAACATCTGGATTTTCTGGGGGTCGGAAAGTTCGTGGATTATATCAATTTTAGTTATGTTACTCACTAAAAATTTAAAATAAGTACAATATTATATGTAAATATATTTGTTTTGTTGATCAGGTTCAGTCCAAAGATTTTTTCTACCTACGTAGCTATTAATAGCTACGCAAGTATTTAAACCTACACAAAGCAGCTATTTTACCTACTTTCTGTATTATCTACAGTTTGTGGCCAAAAAACTGAACAACGCAACATGGTAAATACCATATTTTTTGATACAGTCACACTGTTGATGAATACGACAACATTTTGGCTAAAAAATGATTACTTCCTGAAGTGGCAATTTCACATTAGTTTCTACGCAAAAATGATTATATACGAAGTAATCATTTTTTGGCCAATTTTTGTCATAATCATAATCAAAATCAGTGTGACTGTATGAAGAAATTCAGTGCTCACCTTGTTGCACCGTTCCTACGTTTGGCCACAAAATGTGAGTAAAGCATAAAGTAGGTAAAAATAGCTACTTTGGGTAGGTTTAAATACATATGTATATGTAAATATAGATAGCAACGTGGGTAGAAATAGTCTTTGGACTGGACCTGTTGATGTGTGAAGTTTGATTTCCTTCGATTTAACAAAAATCAATTTATTTCACTTTAAAATCAACATATTTTGTACCCGCGGAGCACACTAAACGGCAATGAAACGTCAAAACATAGCGTCAAAAATTTCTTTAATAAAATACTATCCCTATACATTTCACACAGCATTAGTTAATGCCCACCAATTAAAAACCTTTTTCTAATACTTGACATTTATTTTTTTAACAATTGTTCTCAATATATAATTTCCTTTGTAAAGGTTCTGATTTCTTTTATTACTTAATTCTGCTTTCACGGTATAAGCAACACTGAAGCACCTATGTTTTTCCTTGACGTTCCAACTTTTAAAAGATTTGTTCAGAATTTTACAGTGAAACCGTTTCTTCACAGATTGTCCTCATCCGATACAGTGTCTCTGTCACTGAAATGCGGCCTGTACTATTTGTCCACACATGTACAACTCGCTGTTGACATATATTTTATTCCTCCAACATTTTAAGAGTTTATTTAGGATTTTTTCTTAGTGAAACACAAAATTGCATCATTATCTGCTGCTCCGTGACGTTTTTAAAGTCATTGTTTTTGTCCTTTTGAATACGTGACTACCTATATATGCTCTGAAGTTGATTTCTTTTAAACGAAGCAAATATCAACCCAACATTTGGAATACTAATGGATGTTACAATTTTTAATTTTAATTTCTACGTTGTTTTTCGTTTTTGCTCCATCTTACAGAAAATATGATTGCAGACATTACTTAGTGTATTGTTTGTAACCTAAATGTTGACTTGCTCCGCGAGCTGATTTTTGCAGTTTTTAAATCTGATTAAGTTTTGAATAAATCATGATATTTAAAAAAAAAATACAAATCATTTGAATTCATTTATAAAATATTTCTACCAAATTTGGATAACGTATTACGTCAAATAAAATGGATATGACAGAAGACAACGAACTTTTCGAACAACCCTTATTACTTGAGATCGTCACTGTAATCCTCGCCTTTTAGCTCACCTGACCTGAGCTGAAAGGTCAAGTGACTGTTGTCTTTCTAGCTGTCCGTCCGTTCATCTGTAAACTTTTCATATTTTCATTTTTAAAAGCCGCTTGGCTAATTTTTACCAAACTTGATACAAAGCATTCTTTGGTGAAGGGAAGTTTTAATTGCTAAAAAAGAAGGGCAAAGATCTATGACAAGGGGGGTAATCAAGAAAAGACAAAAATGGGGTGAGGTCATTAAAAAATCTTGGTCTGAAGAACAACTGGGCCAGAAAAACTGAAACGTGTGTGGTAGCATCCTGGGGTAGTGTCGATTCTAAATTGTTCAAATCATGATCACCTGGGGTAGGGAGTCCAAGTTTTAAATTGAAATACATAGGAAAAATCTTCTAAGGAGCCACTTATCATGCATGTCAAAAGGTATATATACCGAACGGCCCACGTCGTTTTCTTGACGCCATTTTTGTTTATCAGTCTAAAAGTAGCGAAAGTGTCCCGTGATGCAATTATTTAAAAAGAGGCATTACTCTCCTAGCAGGAAAATAATTATTTATAATTTGACATCTTTATAACGCGTTCGTTTTCAATTGTGTAATTTACAGAACATTCGTACCACATTGGTATATAAAATAAATAAATTTCAAACTTCATTCTTAACTTTAAATATAGGAGAGAGTCTTCTTAAGAGCCACTGGGACAAAAAAGCTGAAACTTATGTGGAAGCATACTAGGGTAGTGAAGATTCTATATTGTTCAAATCATGACCGTGAGGGGTAGGACGGGGTCCAAATGGGTTTTAAAATGGGGAATTCTGGGAAAGAACAGCATGGCCAAAGTTACTCTGGTGAGCGATTTGGCTCATGGGCCTCTTGTTATCTGTAGACAGTAAAGTGATGTCGAATACGAAAAAAAAAATCATTATTTCCCTAAAGCGATTTCAATTTTAAGGCTCACGTCCACGAACTTTTGTAAACCCCTTATTAAAGCATTGGGGGCTTTGAACAAATCTTTGAAAACATCAAGAACGTCATAAATTCATTTTTACTAACAGTAAACATTTTCTTTTTTTCATTAATTTTATATTAAATATTCAAAGGACAAATGGATTTATTTATTTTGTTGAAATTTATCCAATGATATTAGAGTGGCGTCCAGTAATATGTCCCGTCTTCCATTCACAGCAGCAGATACCTTTAATGAAAAAATATAATGTTTTACATTTCGTCAAAGAAAATGGAATTTGTTTGCCATATCATTTCAACTGTTACCTAGTACCTTTCGTACTAAAGCAATAAAAAAAAAATTAAAATGTATCAAATAGTAAAAAAAAGGAATGCATTTTAAAAATGGTTTTTAGTTGTGAGTTTCAGCTTGGTGAATGTGTGCGTGTATAGTAACGGTATCTTGACAATACATGAAGAATACAGTTAAGGTTTGTTTTTGCTTATAACGTTTAACTGGTGGTAATGTTGGAATGTACTTGTTGAATATGCGGCAGTGTTCTTCTTAAATCAAATGCGAAGATAATTTATATATAATGAAAAGGTGAAGATAATAAGTAACAAAGTATTTTACACAGTTTAGTTGCCCATCGAAATTTGAACAATTTGTTGGAAGACAGGGTCTCCGAAGTCTACATAATATATTATGTAGTCACTGAAGAACACCAGCGTCCTTTCAATGTTAACTTCAGAGTGTTTGGGTGTAGAATCAGTATTTTTTTTAATAAAATCATTTTCTTGATGACCAATAAAAGGATTTGAAATTATCTGTCTTTCATTTTTAATAAGATGCAGTTGCGTATGACATAAAAAATTCTAGATTTTAATATACGCAGGGATGATTATATTCAGTGTATATAGTCGTACATTTCAATATTATTGGCTTTTGAAAAATGTGATTTTTTTTAAATTTTTCTAAACGTTCTTTTGAAGTTTTTAAGAATATCTATCTAATTCTAATGCAACTGTTTTGAAAAACACGATTTGATTGGCTAATGCACTGATGTTTGAAGCAGTACAACGAGCATTAACAAGAATGAAACCTTTTTATTGCAACAAAATAGAAAAGCGACGCAAAACACAATGCTCCTTAATGTATTTCATGTAACAAAACTCAAAAAATAAGATGTATGTAAACAACAAACAAAATGCAGAAATTGCATTAGAATGGGAATTACTAATCTAATTTAATATTTGCGACCATTAATGCTGATTTAATAGTCGCAAACATTCGTTTTTCCCGCTCCGCTTACGCGTCACCGGTAAAACTCAATTTGCGACCGTTAAATCAGCATTAACAGTCGTACACACCAAGTGAGAAGTTAGTTATTCACTAATTAACATTACTTTAACAATATGCTTATGCACAGTTTGTCTGAAATTTATACTTTTTCAGGAGTTAAAATGTTTTGTAAGGAGTAAAGACAGCGCATTTTTCTGGACCTGGCAATGTACATAATGTATCTTTGTAAAGATTTTTATGAAGCTTAGAGAAATCCAGTTTGTGTAGGATATATCAAAAGTACGTTTTGGGTAAAAGCACATCGTCGTTTTAATGTAGATATGTTGGACCAACTGTCCAAAACGTATCAATTATTACGTTTCCGGAAGAGATTACTTTCAAAACTAGTCCAGAAGACCAGTTGGAGTACATAGTTCATTATATTTGCTGATAACTGAATTAAAATTTAGTAAAAATGAAGTTACATCATTTATCTTTGAAGCATGACGTATGTCCCTTTGAGAATTTGTTAAAGATCGAACAGTATGTGTGCACAGACAATTCTTAATGCATAATTCACTTTAATATCAGGTGGCAAAACCATGTACGTCACTTGCGTGGCCCAGTGGTAAGAGAGTCTGCTCTAGAGTCGCGGAGTAAGGAGTTGATCCTTACGTCGTGGGTTCGAATCCCACTGTTGGACGTAGAGACCGGTTCTCCACCGGCAAGTGGTGGCATCTCTATAAGAGTGAACAATTTTCTAGAGTGAG
>NW_026935450.1:0-65353 GCF_032062105.1 Saccostrea cuccullata | reverse complement strand
TTGCTTTCAAGAACAGCTCAGGTGAATTGAAAATGAATTTCAAACTTGAATTTCTATCCAATGTTTCCCAGAAATTGATTTCAAATTTTATCTGCACAATTCATTGTTTATCATTAGATTTTTTAATTG
This sequence comes from Saccostrea cuccullata, assembly GCF_032062105.1. Lineage (NCBI taxonomy): Eukaryota > Metazoa > Mollusca > Bivalvia > Ostreida > Ostreidae > Saccostrea > Saccostrea cuccullata. Next base: position 65,224 of record NW_026935450.1, on the reverse strand, counting down.
TAACAGGTAGAAATGACGAAGTTGTATATTTCCAATATTGTGGCAATGTCAGTTATTGATTGGGTCTTCACATTTTATCAAAACCACCATTAGTTACTTTTCATTTTTCCTGAATCTTGTTACGTACTTTCAGGATGACAAAATGCAAAAGCAGAGTGTTGATTTTGTAATCCCTGCTCGCTGAAAATGAACAGCAAGGGATTTTAAATAATGCAAAAAGTGAATCTCTCAGTTCATGAAAAAATGAGTATTAAAAAGTAATACTCTTGAACATAATCAAGTAACATAAAATGGAAAATCTAAACTATATGAACTACGGAAAAACAGTTGCCAATCATCAATGGAATGACTAGCATATCTAAGTTTGCTGTCTTGTCATCTCACACTATTTCAAATCCACCATCAGTTACTTCTCATTTTGATTTCCATCTTGTCTTTGTAAGCTGAAAAAGGAATTCTTTGATTTTATCAAATAATAACATAATAATAAGCTGATTTTTAGTTGTTAAGGTTTAAATTTTACAGAAATTATTCATATTCATATTGTATTATTATGCTGTTTTCTGGTGTTAAATATTATTCATGTTTACATATATATTTTGTTTCATGGATATAATATTTTAACCCAAATAGATTGGAGTAGATCAATAATTCATATTAATATTGATAACCGGTTATTCTATTGCTGTAAATAGATTGGAGTAGATCAATAATTCATATTAATATTGATAACCGGTTATTCTATTGCTGTAAATTTTTACCAAATTCAACTGCAAAAAGGTGAATCAAATTTTTGTTGTTCATTTTTTATGAACTGAGCATGTCAGTAAAAAAAATAAATCATTGAAGGTGAAATTCCAGATCAATGTTTTAGGATTTTGAATGCGTTTACATATACATAGAAAGTCTTAATGCATTAAGAAAACCCTATCTAAAAATCAAAATGAAATTATTCCTGTGATATCGAATGTCAATTCATTAAATCAATCTGATATTTTTGTTTATAAAATTACCATTATATATCATGTTATCTTCTTAAATTCCTTGTTTCTTTCAGTTATAACACAGTTTGCGATTTATCGATGAGCACCAGGTGCTTACCTTCATTTTAAAAGGAAATATAAAGGGATACAACTCAAACTAACAGGTTTTAATTTACACTATGAAAGAGTGTTAAAATTTATGTTTTATTGAATGCAAATAAAACAGTAGAAAGGGTATATCCATTTGAAAAACAGGTATAAATTGAAGAACTTTTTTATTAAAACATTATCAAAATTATGCATCTTGTAAAATTAATGAATTAATTAAATGTATTTGTATACCATATGCATTAAATGAGATTAATAATTTTTTATTCTAATAAATTATCAATTCAAAAGTGCTTAAAGATATACCAACAGCACTAATTGTAGCCTGAAGGTCTTATGTTAAATGGCAATTATAGTTGATTCAAAAACATATAAAATTTTATGGATTTATAAAACTCTCTAAAAATTGGTAAATATTAGCAGCACATAAAAAATATCCATTATACGGTATGTTGATGTGTTCCCATGATTTGTACAATATGAAATTTGCTGTACAGTGTAATAAATTAATGAACCAATGGATAGGGAATTTTTATTTGAATTTCTTTTAGAGTGACATAATCTGATATACTTACATGCTGATGATCTGTTTCCCTCTTGACTGTGCTGAAATGCTGATATTTTCCTCAAAGGAAAATAAGGGGAAAATTCTACCCATCAATGCAGGTGCAACCTGGTATATGTTGTCATTGATGACAACAGACATGGATTCCCTATAAAGTTAGTCAATGAAACAAATTTATACAAAATTGTGGAATAAAATGTACGATAAATATATATCATTAAACAGTATCCGAAGGATCATATCACTTTAACTTGAGTGGATCATCAGATCAAATGGGATGCCTTTTTGCATTGATTTTGATCTAATGATCTGTGCCTGTCAAACAAGATGGGATATGACTCATCGGATCAAATTTGTTTTATAATTAATAATTTATTATATACTCCTTATAACAGCTGAATGTAGCAAACTGATATTGAGAGATCTATTCTATAATATTTATCCATAAAACAAAGCATAATAACAAGGGCCTTTTTACATGACTTTGTTTAACATTAACATTTATTCATGTTTTTGTATACAATGTCATCAGTTTTTGGGAGTGGTGATATGGATTCAGAAAACCACAGTGTGGTGATCTGGAAAGTCAGATGATGGCATCACACGATTGCGTTAAATTATCAGTAAAATAGAGTAATATATGCAATACATGTATATGTAGATATATAACAAGAGGCCCAAGGGCCTTGAATCTCTCTTCTGATAAATTTTACAATTTATCACTTCTATTTAAAGGTTCTAACCTTAAGTATCCTAAAACCCCATGTGCATCAAATGAAAAAGTTTAATGATTCTAGCCAATTAGGACTTAAAGTATTTTAATAAGGTTAGGACAAAAATTACAAGTAGGTCACTGTGACCTTTTGTAAGATGGTCGATATAGCAATGACCTTAATTTCAGCAGATTTGCTGTCAAATGTTATGGATATGTTTTAATGAATGCAGAAGACACCTCAAGTTGTGTATAAATGGTCTAAAAGCAGCATAAGGCTGAACAAAATTTTAATCCTTAATGTTGTTTTGACTTTTCAATATTTTTAACCAGACTCTGTGGCGATAAAACATGTTGCTTTTTAAACTGTTATGAGTTTATTTCATGAAATGGAGTGAAACTTTGCACATCGATTAAATATGTTTTTACATATCAGAATGTGTTGATCGTAAAATTTTTAAAGATTATTTTTTAATGAGGAACATTATGTACATATACATGTATTTTGAATGACTCTAGTAGAACTTTGATTGGTCATTGTGGACTTGCCCAACGCAATGGGGTCATGACTTGACCAATCCTGAATGTATGTCTCTAAATGACTTGACCAAACTTGAATGGATGTTTTTAAAGGAATATGATAATATACCTTTACTTTTCTTGAGAAGGAAATTTAAAAGAATTTCCCTATATAGTTCTATATTAATATTTGAGGTGTCATTGTGGCTTCGTCATACTCCTAGAGGTTATGATTTGAACAAATTTCAATCTGATATTTTTCTTGGCACAGTCATGATTGGTTTTTGAGGAGAAAATTTTTAAAGATATTTCCTTTTAATTTCTTTGTAAAACTTTGATTGGCCATTATGGTCTTGTCTGATACTCGTGGTGGTCATAACTTAATCAAACTTGAATACTGTAAACCAACTTTTATTCGCGTACCAGGAATGTTTGCGAGGTTCATGAGAGCCTCATCATTGCGAATATTTTTTACCGCAAACGGGTCTTTAAAAGACTAGATAGGGTAACAGCCGAATCTGGCCCCTTATTTGATATAACTAGAACAGTAAAAACTGGATGAAATACCCACCATTGGGTTTTTCAGAAGTAGTTTATCTATAAGAAAAATATGGACCGGACAGAAATTATGAAAATTTTCTTCCAGTGACGTTGAAGTTCCCCAAATGACCTTGGGTCAACGTCAAGACACACCTTTGGGTCATGGGCAATCACCGTATCTAATGAGAACCTATCAAGTTTATATCCATAAGAAAGATATGGACTGTACAAGAATTATGAAACTTTTTTCTTCCAGTGACCTTGAATTTCCCAGATGACATAAGATCAAGGTTATGACACACCCTTGGGTCATGAGCAATCTCTGCGTGAAAGGAGAATTGACCAAATTTATCCATAAGAAAGATATGGTCCACACTGGTGGAATTTCATCATATTTGGGATATATTTCTCTTAGGAAAACATAGAGCACAGCTTGCCTTTCTGGGATTTTTAAACATATAACGTGTCTGATATCAGTGTATAAATATATAAATTTGGTAGAAATGCTAGTGTGTGCTCTATGTTTTCTGAATGAAGATGTGCTGTAAAATTAATGGAAATTTCCATAAAAATGAGAAATTTGGAAAATTGAACTATTTTCTAATCTCACTGTGATCCCTGTATATTCTAAATCTTAAAACCATCACTAATTTTGTGGCAGGGATGACAACACATTTTTGGGGGGCCAAATACTGGTCTTACCCTATCTTATCCTTTAAAAGCAGTTCAAGAAACGGGTTGATCATGAAAATTTATTGACACGAACTAGTTTATTTTGGAAATAAAGTTGTTGAGAATAAAGGATGGTTAACTCTATACACTACCTGAGAATGCTTCTATATATGTTTCAAGTTTTCTGTTTCAGTGGTTTTTGAGGAGAATATTTTTTGAGCTTAAACACCAATAATTTACTATTTCTTAATTATCTCCCCTTGAGTAAGGATGTAGCCCTTCATTTGAACAAACTTGAATCCCCTTCATCTATTGATCTTTGTGATAAGTTTAGTTGAAATGGCCAAGTGGTTCTAAAGAAGAAGATGAAAATGGAAAATGTTTACAACGACAACGCAACAGACGATGCACAAATTCTGATAAAAAAAGCTCAATGAAGGCTCAGGTGAGCAGAACAGTAGGTCCAGGGATTTTTGAAAGGTCTCTCTGGGGCTGAAAATCGGCCCCTTTCTCAATACTGAAAAGTGCATGTTTTTCCCAAAATTATACCTAAAAATTCCCGAAATGAAAAAAAATTAAGTTGCAAATTATTAAAATAAAATAATGAAAAATGGGTGTTATGTTCCCTATGTGCAATGTACGAGCCATTTGAGATGTTCCGAAGTCATTCTGAATACTATAGATGTTTTTATAGCGGGATCGACGTTGAAAAATTAAAGTCGGGATCGTAATTTTATAAATTAATGTACATCATGGTAGTCTCCAGTTTGCATCAGATGAGGACGGCATTTTTCAGGCTGGGTTGAATTGTTCTTGAGTTTTATTCTTATAAACTGGTCAATCAGTACCGATTAAAAGATGACAACGTATAAATATAATGAATATGTTCATTTATTTTACAATTTTATCATACTCTGCAGCTTTGCCATTTGTAAGCTTCTGAACTTCAACAGCCGCTTTTATAATTAGCAGTAAAGCTGACAGAAGCCAGTTTCATACAATAAAAGAAAAGAAAAAAATTTAAGTAGTTGATTTTTGTTTTTTTTTTCCATTTTTTTGTATGATTTTTTTTCCCCAATTTCAATCTAATATCGCTATTTTTCCCAATCTTGACAGCTAGGTGTAGCCCCTGGAATCAAAGGGTAAAAAAATCCCTGAGGTCCCAGTGATCTACTTTTTTATAAATTATATGTTTTATGGGTCTTAAAATGCATCAACATACAAGATTTGATAATTCTAAATTTCTCAGTGTCTAAAATAATGAGAATAAATGTTTTAAAGAAGGACTAGTCATAAAGTTTAAAATGGGTCACAATGACCTACTTTTAAGTTGACATTGTTTAAGGATTTAAGATGCATCACCTGACAAATCAGCTGTCAATTGTGGAATGATGAAAAATACTTACTCTTCAAAACAGGCACCTTCGATCGTTCCATTTATGGTGTCAGCTTCTTGGTTGTGCTGAAAAAAATATTTTCAAGTTAGTATCAGGTTTTGAATTTCAGATTATCTTGAGGGGAAAGTATAATTGGAAAAGGTTTTTTATTTTTACTAGTAGTAATTAATTTTAATAGGTTAGATAAATGTTTCCATTGTAAGGGGATCCTTATTTATTTATTTTCTATGACTTATTTGATAATGAGTATTATTTAGAAAAAGATTACTTTTTACAACACGTACAATGTATGTTAACTTTATGATTTGGGGTATTTTAATTGAACTCAAATGAAAAAAAACTATTCCAAAAGATCATCAGAGATAAAATACATATAAAAATATTTACCACAATTCGTGTCGACATGTTGCTGTTCAGGGAGGTCTTTGTGTTGTAGTGTTCCACAGTTACACATTTCACTTCTACACAGGTTCCTTCTTCTGTGATCTTGTTGATCATTTCCTCTCCCCACAGCTTTAGTTCAACTGAACCTGTTTGGTCTGTAATAGTAACAATTTTCCTTTTGGAATTGTTACCAATGAGGACATTGGTCATCTGTAAAAGAAATGAATTAGGAATAAAATTTAGGGAAAAAAAAAAAAATGTGGATTTTTGTTCATGATCAAACTATTTTTTAAGTTACATGCTTTGAAATACCCATATCCTTTTGCTTGAATATTCTTGAATCTACAATATTGGGAAAAATGAGGAAATCTTATGTATACCCATTTTTAAGGATAATTATACAAGTTGAAATGTATTGGTGCATAAAAATTTTAGTGCCTGTGTTTGTCATTAATGCATATAATGAGATATATTTTTTTTTGATCCACCCTGTCCATATTTGATTTTGTAAACCATATATGGAACAGAGCAGGGTTATTTAAATAATCAATAAATGTTTTTCATGAATTGTCTGCATGGTCGATTAGTAATGTTTATTGTATTGGTCTTTGTCCGGAATTATTTATTATTTGAAATGTGAAGAATGACACCACAGTTTGCTCTATTTTGAAGGTTCTAAGATAAGTAATACATAAGCATTAACAATAGGGAAATTGGTCATGTTGATTTATAATTAGCTATAGGATCAATTAATTAATGATCAATCCAAACAGTTTACCAGGTCAAGTGTTTATATACAAAATATCAGTGTCTGTAAGCATGGTAAGGTATTATGAATTTGAGCATTCCAGTTTATATGGTCTTAGGTGAATGCTCAGTTTGGATAAAGAAAGGTTTAATATTTAAGAATCTGATAGTTGACAATAAATTTTAGTGTTCAGGGACACTTGCACCAAAGATGGTGAATATAGTAGTTTACCATATTTTATTTCTTGGCAGTGCATGTAATAAATTTTCAAATGAGCTTCTTGTTTTGTTTTACATTTTATTAGTCCAGAGGTTTAGAGGATGATTATTTTATACAAATATTAAATCTGAAGTAAATGATATGTAGTTTAGTATAAGAAATTGTAACACTGCATGTTTTATTTTTCAATTTCATTGACTATAAACATCAACATTATTCTAAAGGAATGCATACCCTGTCCACTGTTCCTTTTAATGAAACCCTTGTGCCCTTCTGCTTGGTTTTAATGGTGGCAATATCTTCCAGTGGAGGATTTGTGAATTGCTGTTTGGTCTGCACACTGATTTGATCAGTGGCAGTGTCAAAGACCTGCACCATGAAGAAAAATATTATTGGGGTTTTCAAGCCATTGACAAACAGATTTCAATACTGCTAATATGAATACAATTCTAGCATGATAGTTCATGCATTAATTAAAGGGCCTGCAGACAGAAAAAAATCTGTGGATAAAGTATGACTTTGAGGTAAAATCAGAAAATCTAAAAAAAATATAGTTCCAAATTCTTCAGAAAAATAATAAAATGTAATACGCTATATTTCTATTAGTTAACTCTTCAAAATTAAAGTCAGTTTGGTTGTCTGAGTGGGACAGCATGGCATTACAAACACATGACAAGACATGCCGGAATCATTTCAATTTGAAATGTTTATTGGCTTTTTCATTCTATCTAAAGAGTATAAGAACTTAAAGACATGAGAAAGAGCGAATACCCTAGCTTTATAATCTAGTAATAAAATTACGATATTCCGAGGTATGTGTTTTGACTTTATATTTACCATTTAAATACGATATAAAGATACGATCACCAATAGATATATATTAATATCCTTGTCATCTCTATTCTTGATTTAAATAAACTCCACAACGATAAAGTATTTCATATTATGCATTTTGTTATCATTCTTTCATCTACGAGTTGTTTACATGTTTATGTTAGGTTTGTCCCAGAAATCCTGCGAGATTTGTACATTCTCCGACTTTTTCACAAAAATTTTGACAAAGAACTGTAACTCTTCAATAGTGGAAATAGAATGTTTTGTAAAGAATATTGATTAGTTTATTAATTTCGCTTCCAACAAATCTTAAATTTTCAGGGGAGTTTTTTGTCATTAATCATGTTAATGTAATTAGGTCATGTTCTAATGTATATATTATATTTAAAAAAAATATAGAGATATATATGAATTTTTAAAAGCAGTTTTTACATGTGCACAGCAAAATTTTAGGTGACATGTGAATTTGAAAGATTGAACAAATAAATGAATAATTTCTGGTACCTGAAAACCGGTAAAGGGAAATTTATCATATACCGGTATACCGATAAAATCGCACATAATATATTTTCATGTGCGAATTGAAATGAAGGGTGGTGTAAGTTGATGACAAAATTAGCAGAGTAAAAGAAATGAATTTAAGTAGAAGTATTTCAGTACACATACTGTGGAGTAGTCGGAAAGGCGTATTCCCCCATCTTGCCTCATGGCATATCCTCTGACAATCAGTGATTTGTTGATGGAGGATTTCATCTTCGATATCCATTTCTCAGGCATGGAGAGTTCATGCAGGTCCTGGAAGTTAGTTGTCTTTGCAAGAACATATGTTATTCCATATGACTTTCCATCTTGGGTCGACCTCTCCTCTGTTGGTTCAAGCACGAACACTTTCATGTTTGACCCCTGGAACTTCAAAATGAAAACACAGCTTATTAATTTATTAAGTCTGAAAAGTGAAAAGGTTAAGGTTTTTTATAAGACATTTTTCTAGATACAGAAATTACATGCATGCAGTGAGAAATTTGTATTTATCCTGTAATTCCCAATTGTTAGTTTGTATATATATATATATACCATGCAAATGAAGTCATACTAATGAAAAATTTATACATGTAGTAAGGTCATAATTTACAAGTCGCCTGGTTTATTAAATGTATATTGTCTGAGGACGTTCCATAATAATATGATATAATGATATTTTATTATATTTTGGTACTCTAGGGAAAAGATACATGTACTTCCATTTAAATGTCAATATAATATGATTTTCTCAAATGCAGATTTTCAAAGATTTGTTTAATATACTTCTTAGACTAAGTAAAATGTCTGCTCCCCCATTCTGGCTTCACCTTTCTCCCAGGAGGATATGATTTGGATCAACTTAAAATTTTCATATTTCAATTGGAAATGAAGAAATCCATTACATGTAATACTTCCCGATTTGGATAAGAAGATTTTTTTTAAAGACTTTTGTTAAATATACCTACCGGGGCAAGGACCAACCTAGGGGGCGACTGAGGCGAAATAGTCGCTTTTGAGCTCCAAACTTCGCTGTAATTTATCATGAAAGCGAAGTTTTAGTCGCCTTAACATTTCCAATTCCTTTATTGAGAAACATAAAAAATCTATTAAGAAACGTGGTAGAATCGTCAGTATTATATAAATCTGGTTTTATTACTAGTGAAATAAGCGAAACAGCAGGACACTTGCACCTGTTTCGCCACTAATGACCAAGTCATCGAATACTCTGTCGGAACTCCTCTAGATTTTACGCTTCTATGTATGTAAAAGTCCATTGTAGACAACAAGACGCGAAACAGCTGGACAGCTATCGATGTCATGCCAAAGATGTTGGGGATGATTTTAGATCTTTTTATTGTCAAATAATTCATTCATGCTGTGAATACAGACATATTTTGATGTTATATTGTGGAGTTATTAACTATCTAAGAAATTACACGTCTAATACACACAGTCAAGTAGTCATGCGGGACTACATGTAGTAGTGCATGAAAACTTTTTTAGAAAAAGAATTGAAGATTGAAAATGAATTTTGAAGTGAAAATTAAAAAATATTATGACTATGCAAAGAGCCTGAAAATCTAAAATAACAAGAGAGAATTTTAAAGTTAATTGTGCATACTATGCAAGAAATGAAAAGAAAGATAAACAAGTTTATCAATAAGAAATTTATACAATCATGATATTTTTAATTTTTTGGGTCAGATAATTTTATACTTTGTAATTGGAAAAATAAAAAAAATATTTGTAAAGAATTTTTTCTCTTTTTAATTATTTTCAGTAAATGTTAATACAGAAACATTATTGAAATGTATTTATATAAATCAGTTATAAACAATGAAGTAATTTAAATTTTAAAAAGTTTAATAATGATTAATGAGCGCGACGCGCGCCAAGAAGTCTCCCTAAATTTCAAAACTTCTCCCTAAATTTCTCTGAGGGAGAAGTGAAGTCTCCCTAAATTTCTGGTCTAGGTTGGTCCCTGCCGGGGTACTTAAAACTTTTATCATTCATTGTGGGCGGACTGTACGCTCTGGGGGTTATAATTTAAACAAATGGGATTCTAAATTTCCAGAGAATGATTACACATGAGAATCATCTTTCCTACATCAGTGGTTCTTGAGATGATTTGTAAATGTTGAGATTAATTTTTAATTAACTCCCCTTGGAAGGGAATGAAGTCCTTGATTTGGATGATCTTTATTCCTCTTCACCAAAAGATTATACAACAAGTTTAGTTGAATGAGATCAACCAATCTCAAGAAGAAGATCTATATTTGAAGAAGTTAATTTTTAACAACAATGTGAAACAATGTGACAACAGACCACACACATATATTTTAATCATAAAAGGTTTGTTTTAAAGTGGATTAGATTTTCGTTTTTTAAAATATTTAGTAGTAATAAAAGGAAAGCTTGCAAATAATTGAATGCTAACCAAGGGTTTCTGATACACTACTCTCCTTATGAACGTGGCATATGGTGAAGTGAGAAGATGGGCTTGCCAAATTTTTGCACATGATCTGGAATCTATCAGGTATGCACAGATGTCGTCATAAACAGAAATAAAGAGGCGTGTTTAAAAAAAAGTTAATCAAATTGATTGAAAAAGATGCAATAATTGAATAAAGCTTATTTATTCTTTAAAGTAAAATGTAAACTTCATAAGAAATAACACCATATGCCAAGAGTTAATGAGGAGAGAACCACTTGGCTAGCGAAGATGATAAATTAGTGGGTTTCTCCACACAGTAATCTATGATAATTATAACCACCTCAAAATAGTGAATGAACAAATATCAGGTGATCATTGGATCATGAATTGTTCTTTTAAGTATTATATTCCCGATATTGTACTCTTTTTAAAAGATGAAACTTATTTTTAGTAGCTAAATAATTTGAGGGTTTAGCTCTCTATTTCTAATTATGTAATTATTGTCTTCTGATTTTGATAAATACCAAAAAAAATTGCAGTTGATATTTCACAGACAATAGTATGCTGCATTTTTTTTTATCAGATCAGTTCAAAGTTCACATGTGATGGATACATACAAGTGTCTTTTAAATGCTTTGTAAAGTTAAGTCACTAAAAATTGTAAAGGAAATCTGAAGTATTATTGTATAGATCATTAATTGATTTAAAACATTTAAAGAAATAATTTTTTTATTATTAAAAGATTATCAAGTTTATTCTATTATAATATTTGGATAAGTGTTTACGCAAATATCAATTTGAATGAGTATGTTAATGTAAGGTAAATTTTAAAGATAAAGGAGAAAGAAAAATTTAGAGATTTTTTTTAATGAATTCTTGTTTAATGACAGAGTGAAAATATTAATAAGGGAAGATCAAATACATATTAAGCTTGACCATGTTGACCACTTAGAGAGGTGGACAGGCTATCGCCTACATCCAGTGGATGTAGGCGATAGACTGTTCACTTCTCTAAAGAGAATAATCAAGCAGTGACTGTTAAAATAAAGTGCCATGCCACAGCATGATACGCCCGTCAAACAATTATAATTAAAATGTATCTTAAACAGTTAGAAGTGCAGGAAAATCATGTCAACCTTGATTTAAGATTTCAATGATTTTTACACACCTTAAAAAAATTGTTTATCCATCTCATGTGGTTAAGGCATTAATTATAACAAATATTGGATCATTCATAGATTTCTATACCTTGCCAAATGCCTATCATGTTAAACAATATCAAATTAATATTCACAACTTAATCTATACCTAATTAATTTTGGAAATAAAAGGCTGGCCATCAAATATAAACTGACCAACAGTTCTTCTGTCTAATTCCCAAAGGAGACAATTAAAAAGTAATGAAAGAGACATGCAGCTTTCCTATATTGAACACATTAATTTTCTTTAACTGGATTTTTATTGGATCTGCTCTATGTACCATAAAACATTTTTAAAACGTATAAAACATCAATGATTTTTTTTTTTATAGATTTAATGTCAGACAGTTAATTGTTCACATGGACATGCAGATTCAACCCCTACCCCCATAAAATTAATTTTTAAGTTCACAATATTATTAATAGTTTAATATGCAATATCAAATTAGTTTTAATTACTTCTCATCAAATTCATTTTAAAACTTTGGCTATCCAAGAAGAGTTTTTTAATCAAAAGGCTTTTTGAAGGGATTAGATCACTGATGCTCAGACAAACCTCATTAATTTCTCTCTCTAACTTGACATGCAATTTTCTGTTATCAAAATTCTTCTTGACCAGTGCTTGATAATTAGACTCATGGGAGTGGTGGAATTTCTCTAACATACATTACATTTGTTATAGATTGCTGTCAAGTATATATATGCTAAAAAAATAAGTATTTTCTTAATTTAACATTTTTCTAATAAGGTTAGCGCAATAGTTTTACATTTTTTTGAATGTGTAAATGAATAGAAAAAAAGACATTTTTTTTAAATTCCACTTAAATTAAAGGTCACAGTGACCTTGAAATAGGTTGCGACACACCTTCTACCTAAGATGCATAAACTTGCCAAGTTTGATGATTCTAAGTCTAATAGTTTTCTAGTTATGAACTGGACAGGATTTTTCCATATTTGGCTAAATTTTTAATTATAGGTCAGAGTGACCTACTTTTACACACCTTCGTGTATCAGCTGACAAAGTTTGATAACTCTAGGCCTTATAGTATTCAAGTTATGAGAAAAGCTAACAAACAGACAGACAGACGGACGGACATGAAGCCTATAACATAATACGTCCCGTCTTAAAATGGGCGTAGAAAATCTTATGATGCTGTCTACGATCCTACTAAATAGAGTACATTAGTACAATATAGTATTTTAGAGTACGCTGGTAATATTTTATAATTTAATGCAATTTAACCAATTTTTGTATGTTTGTCTACTGTAGTTGAAATAAAATTAAAAATAAAATTCGTATGTTTTCTTGTTTTAGGAGTTTTTTCAATTTTTGATTTCAGGTTACGGTTTATCGTTTGATCCTCATTTTATTTAACTTCATATTTTGAAATTTCTCATTGATGAATGTGCAAAATATTTACACATGCAACTATATGTAATTTAATATTTGATAAAATTTAGATTTAAGTTTAGTTAGTAAGTCAAAAAGAGAAATAGTAATCGAGATTTGGGTATTAGTAATTTTTTTCAGTTAATGTGTTGAATTATGGATGTCATTTTCTTGTCAAAATATCGCCAAAAAAACGGATATTTGAAGCAAATATTGCAATAAAAAATTATAATTATATTTGATCAAGTTGTTCATACAGAAATAAACAATTAAATGCATTAAATATTACATAATTTTTTAGCGTACTCTAAAGTACTCTATGGCGTAGTAGTACCCTGCCGTCTAGAAAAAAAAAATTGTAGCATCAGTTTTGTTAATTGGATTTTCTTATAGAAATATGTTAATGCCTTATTAATATATTCAGAAAGAAGTAACTTTTTGTATATAAATATGATGATACCGATATTAATTATGTTATTAAATATAGTCTAAGGCCCAGGTAAAGTACCCGCGAAAGGCCAATATTTATATATCCCTTCTACACTATATTTATGGTGAAAAAACGGCATATTGTAAAAGGAAAATTATTACCATTGTCTTTGGTTTCTTTTGCGGTGGTCCGCCTTCTGCCATTCTGCTCTTTTTTCTTCCGAAATCCGTCGATTTATCGAAGTAGATTTTTGGTAAAGTGTAGTGACTGAAATTTCCGACAGATGGCGCGTTATGGAAAGGAGAAACTGAATTTGATTGGCTAAAAATCCGCCACAAGAGATTAAGTCGTTCTTAAAATTTGCACACTCAATTTTAGATCCTTATTAATAATTTCTGTGCTTGTTGTGAAATTAAAATCGTATTTATTTATAGGAAATTGGTTAAATTTACGGTATGATTATATGAGTTGAGAAAAGTTCTTCTCCTTTAGTGGTTCGTGACCGTGATTTACATAAATGTTCCTTTTATGTCTTGTTTAGGATTAATTGCTCGATATCAAATGATTAACAGATAAATGTAATATAATTTAATAACAGATCAAGCATTTCAATCTCTATATTGCTTCATTGAAAGGACCAATATTGGTTTGCGGCCGATTTTTGACGCTTGCGTTAATATATGTTTCCTGTTTATGTTTTACATGTACCAGTGTACACAGATCTTCGATTAAAATGCAGGGGTGGGTTAAAAAAATTACGTGCCATCCATTTATGTAGAATTAGTTTATGTATAAGCTAAAAAAAAAATGATCTTGAATCCTCTCCCCTATATACGCTGATCAATGTGAAGTTGGTATGAAAAGTGATATAATTATATGAAGTACAGAAAGTCAAACACCCCACTCCTACCCCCACCGGAATAATTTTTCACGTATACATGGTATAGGAAAGCTGTTTACGTTCTTGTCAAGAAATTTCTGTGTTAGATTATTTTTTACCAGGATGAATCTTTCATAAAATAAATTCAAGGGTCTGCATGTGATATTTTACAAGTTTAATAAATATAAACCAATAAAAAAGTATCCGTTTTTTTTTTTTTTTTTTTGGGGGGGGGGGGGTGAAGGGTGGCAGGGTCCCTTTAGATTTAGTTAGTTTGCCAAAGGTTTTTATGTCTCAGTGGGAGATGGTTAACGATTTAACATAGGAAAATAGTCATTTTGTCAGATAACAAATAAAGACTTGAGATACTTTATAACAATGAGCTCACTTAATGAAACCACGCTTCCCATATGATCATAATAAGAAATTCCATGTTCTACTGTGCATGGTTGGGAAGCCAAGAAAGTATTTTATTTCAATTCTTTATTTATTTTATGAATCTGTTTTAAAATTCAATACAAGTTGGAATATTTTTCTCATATGAGAAAAAATCAATCGCTAGCATTCTTTTGGGTAAGTTGGACAGTCAAAAATATTTGTTGGTCCAAAAAGTAGAATAGGAGTTGCAATGGCAATATGCAATACAGAGTCTTTGAAAAATTCATCAAATTTCACTCAGTGGTATAGGGGGGGGGGGGGGTTGCGGATAAGAGATGGGTACTCCATAGTGTAACAGACGGACATATATCGATTACAGTATACCCTTCCATTTTATTTTAAATACTTTATTGATCTGGTGATGAATTTGACATTACTGAAAACAGACGGTGAATTTAAGGAGTCGTTTATCCATTTTCACTAGTATTTGAAAATCTGATGATATGTTCAGTCTGATTTCAAGTGATAATATTTATATATAAGTATTTGTTAAAATAGTTTTTAAAACATATGAAAAATGTAAATGGGAATCGGGAACTGAGATGCAATTCTCAAATACTCACGGAAATGGAATTGGAATATTTAACCAATATGTTTTGAGTTATAACGTTTTATCTACACCGATCTAAGCCTCGGGGGGATGGGGCGGATATTCCATTTATAATTTGTACCGTCATTTTATATATAAACTAAACCAACAAACTTACTTTGCTTTCCCCCTTCCGATAACTTTTAATCATATTTATTTTGTATGAAAAGTTGTAGAAATGTAGATATGAAGCACACTCTCCCCGCCCCAAAATAGTTTCTCACGTTTAAGAAGAGTTGACCTTGTTTCTTTTGTCAAGGAATTTCTGAATTATTGGATTTATTTTTATTGGGGCGGCTGACAGTTGGCAGTGAGCAGTTGGCAGTAGACAGTTGTCGTATATATGAAATGTCATGCGATAGACTTTTTATGTTTTTTTTTTAAATAAAGAAATAGTAAAATAGTTAAAGAAATATTTGCCAGTGTGGATAATGTTTAAACTTGTGGTTAAAATCAACACAAATCTAGACACAACTGTGGAAAATATGTTTGCAATCATAATTTAAAAAGAAATTGAAATGAAATTGTGAAAATTTTGAAAATATAAAGAATCGTAATATTTGGACCTAACTCGATCAAAATTAAACAGATTTCGATCGATATTAACCCAAAATTGACAGAATATACTAATTTATTGCCTCTTTCGTGTATTTTAAATGAAGAAATCTATTTGATTGTATAGCTCAATTAATTTTAACGTTTATCATATTATACCTGATCAGTGTAGTACGTGTTCCCGGTAGAAATGTTATTTATTTGCAATTGTACAATTGTGGTCGGCATCTGCTTAATCGGGATTCGCTTATAGTTTTAAATAAAAAAAAACCGGTTTCTCGAAAATTTGAAAGCATTCATTGACAGCAAATTTGTACAAGAAAACATGTTAACTGACTTAGATCTATTTTTTTAAATTTTTTATTTTTAGAAAAAAATCCAAAAACACATATAAGATAATAAAGAGCTAATGTCGGCCTTTCGATGATGAAATCATTGCTTAAAAAAGTTGAGTCAGAGATCTATAAAAGAAGAAATTGGTGTGGCATTCAATGATACGTTATGACACCAATTTCGAAATATATATCGTGCGACTTAACGAGTCCCGCGTACTTGACCTTGACCTTTGGTGTTTACTTCTGGCAGCTCATATTTTGCGCAGTAAGGAAAGTCAAGAGATTCAGAGAGTCACCGAAACCTGCAAAGTTTGTTCAGAAGCAACAGATTTCAAATAAACCAGGCAGACAGATACACGGCGTGTTCTTACATCTCCTGTCATTGTAAGTATATGAAAATGCCTTTTGACGGGTTTAGGTTTCTCATTATTTGTAAACAATACGCGCCATTTTGATGATGAAGGGAACGAGGAACGATGTTCAGATTATGTGAGAAGTACCTTGCCAGGAGTGATAGGACAATTAATGATGGGAAGACGCCGATATGCCATTTTATAGTTACAAAAGAAAAACATTAAATTTTAAAGAAGGACAATTTTCCTGTTGTTTCTTTTAAATCAGAATGCACCACTGTGTACAGGTCCAGTACAAATCTCTTGATTTAGCTATATAGCTTTAAATAGCTTTATTGCTTTCTTTAGCTATTCAAAATAGCTTCATTTAGCTATTTATATACAGATTTTCACAAGAACGTTTTTTGCTAGAAATAAACAAAAAGTCGCATGTATTTAACTCCTCATAAATGTACTATGGGCTATCAAACCAACAACCAAAATCAAAGATAGATCAAACATTGCAGCTTTTGAATACTTTTCATCAAAGGGAGAATTTGTATTGTTTAAATATCTGTCCACTACCCAGAGTGCCAGTTAGTTCGTTGAGGCATGGATAAGTATGATTGCTTCTCATTGTGCTGAACTGTTACTAATCAATCATCTTGTTGACCATAATTGGTATCCTTTACTATATCATTGCAAAAGTAACAGTAACAATTGCTTTACAAAGCAGGCGCGTAGCCAGCATGGAAATGAAGTGTACGCAAATAACAGTCAGGGGTCAGTGGGTCTAGGGCTAAGCCTTGATGGGGGCCCAGGCGTCGAAGCCCACGGAAGCTTGTAGATTTTACGGAAAAATTAGTCATTTTCCCGAACAAAAAATCACGCTACATCTTTTTTCTCAAGCAAGCACTTAGTAAAGTTATACTTCCTTGAATACTTCAGGAATTAAGAGAACGATAATTTAATCAAATCAATTCACAGAGATTTTAGAATAGGAAAAAAAGTTTACAAGTGTGACAAGATAGAACAGAGAAATAATTTCAATATCGTAATCAGTGGAGTTTTAATATTTCATAAAATGAACCGGGGTGTTGATGGGTGGTGTTTCATTTTTTATTTTCTTTATATTCTGATAGCTTAAACAATGTGAGAATGCTTATAATATAATTTTATAAATTGGTAATATTAGTAACAGAAGATATTCATACATATTTTATTTTTCACTTTAGTGTAATTTAAATTATTCCAATTTTTGTTAAGCGACATTTATTCATTATACCTCAATGGATCCGAAATTGAAAATCTTGCATAGTCGTCCAAAATTCTTGAAACTTTTTATTTCAAAGTCCCTAAAATCGCTTTCCTTCACCAAATATTTGTCCGATAATCAGGATTACGCGAATAAACAGTTCAAAATTTAGGTTCAAAAATATTTTCTCCCTTAAGAATTTTTGGAAGATGCTTTTGAAATTGATTATGTCACTTTATTTTTAAAAGACTAAATTTGACTGTACAGACATGCTGAACAAAATTTAATAAGACGCAAAATAATTTGAAACATGATACTACTTTCTTTTTTTCTCGAATAAATATCTCGTGTTCTTTTATTCTTTTTTGAAATTCTTTTTTTTTTTTTGAAAATGATGTGTACGCACCTGCGTACTTGTGTATAGGCAGCTACGCAGCTGCAAAGCCCAAAACTTGTAGAACTTTGAGTACAAAGTCTCTCAAGGAGACGTAATTTGATGAGTGATTTTTACATGCATTATTTTTAGAAGAGCTTAAGGTTGTACATCATCACTGCACCAAGACGCGCTTTTTTGTACATACTGAAAAAATAACACCTTAAAGAAATTTTTTTAGTACAATAGCTAAATTAAGCTATTCTGAATAGCTTGAAAGCTATATAGCTATTTAAAGCTATATAGCTAAATCAAGAGATTGTACTGGACCTGGTGTACAACCAGGGACCTATATACTAACGGGATAGGCAACTTCTTCATCGTCATGTTTATTTACCCAAAACATTTTGCAAGAAACTACAAATTTTTCAATTTACGTTTATTCCCAGTAAACAGGGTGTTTTCTGATTATTATCATTTAATCCTTTTATGTATTGGAATTGATTTATTAATATATTTTAAAGCACCATAATAATATAATTTAAGTATAAAGAAAAGAAACACTGAAATCGGCTATTTCTCGGAAATATGGCGGATCGAGGCATGTGCATAAACCAAAATTACTACCAAGATAAGGAGTATAATATGTGCTAAAAACAAATCTTGCATGATTTTTTGACAGATTATTAAAGTATTTGATCTCAAATGTGTGATAACTTTAGAAATATAATTAATTAAAGTTGACTTACGAAATCCCGCGACTTACGAGATATCGCGAGACTTGCGGTAGTTGCCTATCCTGTTAGTAAATAGGTCCTTGGTACAGCAATGTTATGAGGTGTATTAATTGTCATATACTTTAAATATTTAAATGGATAGAGTAAATGATTCTTCTTGTTTGTTATGAGTATGGTGCTTTCAACATGATTGTTGCTACAAATGTGTTGGCCTTAAAGATGCATAGACAAAGATTTGAAGATATTAAAGAGCTGTGGAAAACTAGAGATAGCTAGTTCTTCGGACAGACAAGAAAACAGAATTAGTCTGTTTGAAATGAAAAGAAAAAAACATTTGAAATTTTGAATTCTATAGTTTATTATACATCAATTTAGTTGATGTTAATTATAATATAATTAGATTGTCTTTATCATTTTTATGTGCCAAAATTTTTTCAGGGCCATATTGTTTTTGTCCTGTCTGTTTGTCTGTTTATCTGTTTGTCTGTCTGTCTGTTGTCAACTATAACCTTCGCCAAAACTTTTGAACCGTAAGAGATAGAGACTTCATATTTGGTATGCATACTCCTCTAATAAAGTTCTTTCAAATGACATCAAGGTCAATGACCTTATGACCTTTACTGTGACCTATATGCTAAAAATAGCTTTTTCAACTGTTTTTCATAACTTTTGAACCATAAGAGATAGAGACTTCATATTTAGTATGCATACTCCTCTAATAAAGTTCTTCCAAATGACATCAAGGTCAATGACCTTGTGACTTTGACTGTGACCTATATGCTAAAAATAGCTTTTTAAACTGTTTTTCATAACTTTTGAACAATAGGAGATAGAGACTTCATATTTGGTATGCATACTCCACTAATAAAGTTCATTCAAATGACATCAAGGTCAATGACCATGTGACCTTGACTGTGACCTATATGCTAAAAATAGCTTTTTAAACTTTTTGCTATAACTTTTGAACCATAGGAGATAGGGACTACATAGTTGGTATGCATACTCCACTAATAAAGTTCTTTCAAACAACACCAAGGTCAATGACCATGTGACCTTGACTGTGACATATATGTTAAAAATAGCTTTTTCCACTTTTTACCATAACCTTTGAACCATAAGAGATAGGGACTTCATATTTAGTATGCATACCCCACTAATTAAGTTCTTACAAACAACACCAAGGTAAATGACTTTGTGTCCTTGACTGTGACTTATAAACTAAAAATAGCTTTTTCAAACTTTGTTGATGCCAGGCACATAGTGTTTCACAAACACATCTTGTTTTTAATATGTTTTCTATCTTATTCTGTCCCAGTTGTAAATTTGATAGGTCGTGAACTCATGCTAGTTTACAGTATAGATCTTATTTTAAGAAACGATATTAAGCAATCATATATAAGGTATGATGATTAAGATTGGAATTGTAAAATGATAAAGGGAAAAGAAAAAATTAACAAAAAAAATTTGGATTGGCATTGATACATACTTGCCAACCTTCAACATGTAAAAATCTGGTCATGACCAGATTTGGAAAGTAAAAAATCTGGTCATAACGCTTAACGACATTCACGACATAATTACCATGATTAAATTTTATAATATATATACAAAGTATTTGAGAATTCTTTTATTGAAAAAGGATTTAATTTAATTACTATGACAAAAAATTCATATATAATTTGATTTAATTTACATGTTAAAAATGAGAATTGAAGGTTTCATATTTCAATATTGACCTGATTCAAAAGTAAGTGTTAATTTTTTTTTTTAAAGCCTTTTCACATGTTTCAGTTTCTGCTAAATTTGAAAGTATACCAATTTTAGTTTTGAAGTTATTTTTCCTCTCTCTTTATTAATTAATTTAGTACTGAAATATGTTTTAAATGTTATCAATCAGTTTATTTTATCTAGAATGAAAGTGTTTTTCCAAGATTCCTAGATATGTACATAAATTTCGTTTTTCTTTTTCTTAATTCAATCAGAGACGTGTTTGGTTCAATTTGTTCCTGTTGGCCCTGATAACGATCTAGTTCTATCGGAAGCCATTTTAATTGACTTCAAACATTGAATTGTCAAAACAATTACCAGTTAATTGTTTATACCTGCACTGATAATTAATCCATCGGCATTGTTTACGCGTAGATCTAAGCTTGGGTTTTAACTGGAAGTTAAAAGTGTAACCTAATTTACGAACCAAATCCGGAAATCGGGAGATTTTCGGGTTGTTTTGCAAAAATCGGGTGATAAGCATGACCCGCCAGGTCGTAAAAAATAATCGGGTTACGGGTTGAAAAATCGGGTGTGACCCAACGAAATCGGGTGAGTTGGCAAGTATACATTGATAGTATTTTTAACAGGCACCTAAATATTTGCAAGCTTGACAGTTTTCCACAACTCTGTTAATAGGTTCTGTATAATATCACAACTTACATGTTTTTTAATAGCTGTTCACTCAAAAGTATAGAGTTTTTTCATCTAAATGTTTTTGAAACATCAAATTTTTGGATTTGTTTGATTGACACTTCCTTGCACTTTGACAGATTTTTATTTTATTAAAGTAGCAAACTTGTGTATAAATCAGAAATATTAAATCTTCAATGCAGAAAAACTATTATATTCAGAGTAGAAATATTTGAATTTAAAACCATTCTCAAGTATCAATATTCCATGCTTAGTAGTGTGAACAGACTTTAGCACATTGAACACATCTATGAAACGCACACTTTTTTTGAGTTGGCTCGCGTTGCGAGCTACTCCCTGTTGACATAGCCGTTTCAGAGCAGTAAAATTTTTCACGTATTCATTAAGGTGATTCATATGCCAAATATAATAGTTCTAGCAAAAAATGCTTTGGTTTGAGTGATTATATAAACTTAAGATGTAGAAACTGTATAAAATTTCATACTGTAACATTGTTTATGCCTTCATGCTTTTAAAGACATTTTTGATTAAATACCTGTACAATTACTGCGTATGAATATATGTTCAAGCTTGTTAGGCGGATCTAATCTTCTATCTGAAGTTTATAATTGACCTAGAATACTCTGTAACACAAACACCTGCTGCTCTCATTAGTTGCAACTAGTTGTTGTTGAAAATCTATTTTTAGAATCCAGATTTGATGTGGGAATCTTTAACCTAATTATTCCATAACACTGACCACTTCAGCTAGTGTGCACAAATTCATTGTAATCTCCCTCGGGAGATGACACATTAAGATTGTAAGCCTCCATTAATCTTTCGGGAGTCCTCGACATTTTGCAGAGTTTCAAGTTGTCTGTAAACTGGTTTTCTTTTAGAAGAACTAGCTTTGGAGTCTATGATCTACTTCCGGTTTAGGCCCTTTTAAAAGCCAAGGAAAATTTAGAAAAGAAGTACAATGCTTATAAAATATCTATAGTTTCGGTGTGCATCTACAGTTGATGCATCTTGGGTTTTTGGAGAGTGACGACCAAAAATTAGGTCACGAAGACCTACTTTTGACATTTTATGGCTATATTTAAGTATCTCCGGTACTTATTGGCTTAGAATCATCAAACTTTGTCAGTTGATGCATCTTGGGTTTTCAAAGAATGTCGACCAAAAAGTAGGTCACAATGACCTACTTTTGAACATCTCAGGTATTTATTGGCTTAGAATCATCAAACTTAGTAAGCAGATGCATCTTTGGACTCTGAAAAATGTCGACTAAAATGTAGGTCATGGTGACCTACTTTCGACATTTTATAGCTATATTTAAGTATCTCTGGCACTTATTGGCTTAGAATCATCAAACTTTGTCAGTTGATGCATCTTGGGTTTCTGGAGAATGTCGACCAAAAAGTAGGTCACAGTGACCTACTTTCGACATTCTATGGCTATATTTAAGTATCTTAGGTATTTATTGGCTTAGAATAATCAAACTGTGTAAGTTGAAGCATTTTGGGTTTTCCAAGAATGTAGACCAAGAAGTAGTCCTAATTGGCTAAGAATGATCAAACTTTGTCAGGTGGTGCAACTTTGGTCTTAGGATACTTAGGGTTAGAGGCTTCAAATACGAGTGATAGGTTGTACAATTTATCAGAAGAGCGATTCAAGGCCCTTGGGCCTCTTATTAACTTCTGCTTAAGAACCACTTGGACAATTTCAACCAAACTTGCCACAAAGCATCCTTAGGTAAAGGGAATTCTAGTTTATTCAAATGAAAGGCCATGTCCTCATTCAAGGGGAGATAATTGAGAAGTAATGAAAATGTGGTGGCATGTTTTAAAAATCTTCTTTTCAAGAACCACTCTGCCAGGAGAGATGAAACCTATGGGGAAATATCCTCAGGTAGTGTAGATTCAAATTTGTTCAAATCATGACCCCTGGGGGTAGGGTGGGGCCGAAATGTCCGACCAAAGATTTTAATACAGATATATAGGAAAATTCTTTGAATATATTTTTCCAAGAATAACAAAGCCATAATTTATCATATTCATATGGAAGCATTCTCAGGTTGTTTAGATTCAAGTTTGTAAAATCATGACCCCCGAGGGTATGGCGGGACCACAATGGCTAATTTTTACATAGAAATATATGGGAAAAATTCTTTAAAAATCAGTTTCTCTTAAGAAAAGCATAGCCATAAGGCATTCATCATATTTATATGGAAGCATCCTTAGGTAGTGTAGATTCAAGTTTGTTCAAATCATGACCCCAAGGGGTAGGGCATCTTATCCTTTACCAGTCTCTTTTGTTGATTTGCGTGAAGTGGTATAAACCTTAAAAAAAGGTGAAATTATATTTCAAAAGTGAGGTTTTGATGTTCTATTTCATTGTTATTGAAGTTGTAAAGTTAAACTGTTCGCTTTTTGTCCAGAACCACTGAGCCAATTTCAATCAAAGTTTGCACACAGTATCCTAAGATGATATATATTTTACTGTGTTCAGACAAATTTTAATAATCCATTTGACAAGACAAACAGTAAAGGCTCATATTTTTAAGTCACCTGAACCATGTGGACTTTTCTGATCAAGATTTGTCTGTTTGGCCACAATAAAAATATTGTTGGTTTGGCATTGCCAACTCAGTATTGATACGTTTGGGTCGATTGGTAGGGGAAAAAATGTTTTCAATTTCAGAAATGTTGTAAGTATCTGGCCGTCTGATTTTTAGCTCACCTGAGCCAAAGGCTCAAGTGACCTTTTCTGATCACACATTGTCCATCGTTGGTCTGTGTGTCCATCCATTTATCTGTCCATATGTCTGTTAACTTTACACATTTTGACATATTCTCAAGAACCACTTGACCCATTTTAACTGAACTTGTTACATCCTTAATTAAAAGGGAATGTTATTATTAAAATGAAGGGCCGAGACCCCTTTTGGGGTTAAATAATCATGAAAATGTAGAAATAGGGATGGGTCATTAAAAAATCTTCTCAAGAGCAAGTGCTTAGGATGAGACCTGGAAAACTTAGGCCTCATGTCAGCAGTAGGCGTTGGAATGATAAGGATTTCTCACTGCTCAATGGCCCTGCGTGCCAAGTAAAGGTCAAAATTTGAAGCCCTTTACCAGCAAACAATGACGTCTCTATATGAGTGAGAAATTCTTTCTACAAGACCACATACAAGATTAGATTATCATGAAAATATAGAAATAAGGTGGGATCATTAAAAG
This sequence comes from Saccostrea cuccullata, assembly GCF_032062105.1. Classification (NCBI taxonomy): domain Eukaryota; kingdom Metazoa; phylum Mollusca; class Bivalvia; order Ostreida; family Ostreidae; genus Saccostrea; species Saccostrea cuccullata. Next base: position 40,432 of record NW_026935450.1, on the reverse strand, counting down.
ATCTTCTCAAGAATGGGTCCTTTCAAATGATTCTTCATTGCTCAATGTACCTGAGTGTCAAGTAAAGGTCAAAATTTGAAGCTTTCACCGACATACGGCGACGTCTCCATATGAGTAAAAATTCTCAAGAGGGCATTAAACAATACACAATCAATCAATCTTTTCAAGAACCACTTGACCAGAAAAACTGAAACTTATGTGGAAGCATTTTGGGATAGTGTAGAATCTGAATTATTAAAATCATGACCCCTGGGGGTTGGGAGGGGCTACAAAAGGAAATTGAAAATGTTATATAGAAAGATATAGAATTTCTAAAAAAAAATTCTTATCAAGAACCATTGTGTTTGAAAAGCTGAGACTTGTATGGAAGCATCATGAGTTAGTGTAGATCTAAGTTGTTTCAATCATGACCTTTGGGGGTTAGATGGGCCACAAGAGGGAATAAATTTTACATACAAATATATAGGAAGAAATTTTAAAACTCATCTCAAGTACCATTGGGCAAGAAAATCTGATACATATGTGTAAGCATCCTGGGTAAGTATATTCAAATTGTCAAAAGGGGAAGGGGATGTTTGGCCAAGGCCACAGTAGGTATTACATGTTGTTTTATTACAAATTGTTTTAATAAAACACCATCACCAATGTTATTCAGGTGAATGGTGTGGCCCATTGGCTTCCTTTTTTTTAGATGGCAAAGAGAAAGAAGAGATTGTCTGCAAGACAGCGATTACTTGCTGATAAGTTGAGGAAGAGAGAAAAGAGACAAAAAGCTGCAGGAATTCTGCAAGACGAAGACACACTTTTGACACCACAAGAATCTGCTGTTCCTTGTGGGACAGTGGATGGAGCTGATTCAGCTCCTCCTGGTAATTTTCCAGGGCTTGGTTCGATGGGGTTTCCACCTAAAGAGGAAAAACCCCTGGCCAGGGTGCAGGCCTCACCTCGAGTGAAAATGCATTCACCTGCCCTGAGGTTGTCACCTCCTCAGGGAAGTCGTCTGTTTGTCCGTAACGAGGACAAGGCACCGTCCCCTGACTCCCCACCGTGGGTTTGTGCTCCACCGAGGGCACCTGGATCGGGCATAGGGCATATGTCTGATCCAGCAGGTCAGGCGCAGCTGGATACCTCCTGGGAGGAGGAGACCAGTAGAATATCAAAAGATGAAGGAACTTTAACGAAATCAAAAATGGAAACTGAACGAATATCAAAAGGAAACTTGAACGAAAAACATGATATTATAGAAAGTATAAACAGAGAAAAAGATATGCTGGAGACTGTAGAAAGTATGTTGGATTTCAGAGATGATACAGAGATTATAGAAAATGAGTTGACAAATGAAGGAAAAAAAGATATCAAATTAGCAAATGTAAGAATTTTTCACCGGAAAATGGGTCAGAACATAAAAGATTTGAAAATACAAAGTGATCAGAAAGAAAGTACTAGTATGGAGGATTGTCCAGGTGAGGAAAATACAAATTTAGAAGCAAGAAATTTGTATTCTGTGTCTGTTCAGGGCTCTTTTCATCAAGCTGATCCTATATTTGGTGACTCTGCAGGAACTCAATGTGTTGCAAATTGTTTATCAGGTTTGGCTTATCATCTTCTGAAAAGTGCAGAAATGTGGCAAACAGCTGATGTCAATAAAGTTTTAGTCAATGGAGATGAACTTTACACATACCTGCAGAATTGTTCTTCAATTACAAGTAGGTATTTGTTAGTGGAAGAGTTACCGCAGTATTTTGAATGCTTTAGCAACACATTTGACTTTACAGTTAAGACCTCTGTACCAAGTTTAATCAGTGTATCAGCGGAGGAACCATGTTATGAAGATTTTAATGCCCATCCTCTTTTTGAAGCTCTGCAGATAGCACTTACTGAAACAAATGGATGCTTTGTGTGTTTCGGAGGGAATACCCTTTTAATAGGGAAGACTAATGATGGGTTTTTCTCATTTGATTCACATGCACGATGCCCCCGTGGATATCTTAGTGTTAGAGGGAAGAGTACAAGAATTTTATTGAAGGATGTTCAGGATGTCTATCTGCATCTTAGGTCACTGGCTATTTCTATGGGCATTTCACAAACTGTTGCTTGTGAATTAACTGGGGTGTTGTGTTCACTTAAGCATTTTGCCACTGCAGTAGTTAATGAGGTTAAAGGAACTGAAAAATATTCAGAGGGAAATGAAGATTCAAGACAAGGTCTCTTGACATCAAATCAGTCAAAGGTTAAAGAAACTGAGAGATGTTTTGAAGGGTTAAAAGTTTCAGAGAAAGGCGGGATATTGTCAGATCAGTCAGAAATATTACAGGAGAATGATGTGATGTTTATGGGCGAGGAATTCCAACGGCATGATTTTATACCTTTATCTGTAGAGAAACAAAAGGAATTGTGTAAAGTGTTGGGAGTGCCATATCATGTCTCTACACATGAAAACCATGCTGCATCTGTGAAAGACATGGATAAACCCAGAGGCTGTAAAGAAATTGGACAAGATGGTAATTGTTTTTTTAGGGCAGTATCATTCAGCCTGACAAACTCTGAGAACCATCATCAACATATTCGTGAAGCTGTTTGTCAGCATCTTCTGAACCATGAAGCAATGTTTCAACAGTTTATGAGGTCAGAAGGATCTTTAAGGTCGTACTTACTTCACTGCAAAATGTCTAACTTGGGTGTATGGGCCACTGAATTGGAGATTCTTGCTATGTCACATATGTTGAATGTTGACATTTATACTTATTCAGATATGAAATGGCTTCAGTTTAGTATGAAAGGGCCGAACCCAGAATCAGCTGAACAGAAAGAAGCTATTTATTTATACCACAGACATCAGAATCATTATGATGTTGTTTTAAGTGTTACATCAAGGCTGCATGGAAAGGAATGTGTCACTCGAAATAGATCTCTTAAAGGAGAATATAACGTTCGCACAAGAAATAAAATTCGAATGAGAGAGGAACGAAGAAATCTGAAATTGAAGATAACAGACTTGAAGGAAAAGAGGAAAGATGCATTTAGGAAAAGATACACGGAAAATGAAAAGTACCGAAAGAAAATGTTGGAGCAGAAGAAAGATATGTACTCAGATGCAGACTTTAGGCTGAAAGCACAGATAAGAAACAGAGAACGATATTGTGCTTCACATTTAGTACAAATGGCAAGTAAAAGAAGAAGTAAAATGAAATACTTAACAAACTTGAAACATAAAGAGGGAAAGAAAAGAAAGAGTGTTGAGAAATATAAGTTTGATTCTGAGCACAGAGAACAGTTGAAAGGAAAGAGTAAAGAGAAGTACAAGATAGACTTTGAACATAAAGAAAGTGTTAAGAAAGCAAGCATTGAGAAGTACAAAGAGGACTTTGAGCATCAGCAGAATGTGAAGAAAGCAAGCATTGAGAAGTACAAGACAGACTTGGAACATCAGCAAAGTGCAAAGAGAGCAAGCATTGAGAAGTACAAGACAGACTTGGAGCATCAGCAAAGTGTAAAGAGAGGAAGCATTGAGAAGTACAAGACAGACTTGGAACATCAGCAAAGTGTGAAGAAAGCAAGCATTGAGAAGTACAAGACAGACTTGGAGCATCAGCAAAGTGTGAAGAAAGCAAGCATCAAGAAGTACAAGACAGACTTGGAGCATCAGCAGAATGTGAAGAAAGCAAGCATTGAGAAGTACAAGACAGACTTGGAACATCAGCAAAGCATTAAAAGAAGAAGCAGTGAAAAGTACAAAACTGATTTGGAGCATAAGATTACTGTAAAGCAGAGGGCTTCAAAAAGATACAAAGAAGATGAATCTTACAGAGCGAAAAGCAAAGCTGCATTTGTACTAAAATATAATACAAATGAGACTTTTCGATCAAAAATGCAGAAAAGAGGTACAAGGAGGTATCACACTGATACAGAATATCAGTCTAAAGCAAAGAAAAGTACTAAGTCAAGTTACCAATCATCTGCTGAAGTTAGAAAGAGTAAAAAAGAAGAAGTTCAGCAGAAAAGGAGACTGAAACAAATGAACATGAAACAAGAAGAGGATATTGTCAGATTATTTAAGGAAAAAGCCAAGGAGGGTCCAAATTATGTTTGTACATGTTGCCACAGGCTTTTCTTTCAGAATCAGGTTCAAGCATGTGAACATCAGATGTATCATAAAAGTGAGTCAGCAAAATCTATCTCTGAGATTTGTTTGCTAGATAAGTATCTGCATGAATGCTCTGAATCTTGCCCAGAATCGTGTACTAAATCATCATTATGGATTTGTTACACTTGCCATAGGAAAATAATGAGTGGCAAAGCACCTGCAGAAGCTGCAGCAAACAGCATGGTTGTGGAGGATATTCCTTCTGAATTGACTAACTTGAACAGTTTGGAACAGCATTTGATTGCAATGCACATTCCATTTATGAAAGTAATGGCTCTTCCTCATGGGGGACAAAAAAATGTACATGGTCCTGTTATTTGTGTACCTTCAGATATGAGGAAAACTGTCAGTTTACCAATGAAACAGGATGAAAACTTGTTGTTGCGTGTAAAATTGAAAAGGAAGTTGAATTACAAAGGCTACTTTGAGTATCAGTTTGTTAATACAACTCATATCATGTCAGCTTTATCATACTTAAAAGAACACAATCATTGGTATAAGGATATAAAAATTGAATCATCTTTGGAAGAGGATTTAACGATACAAGAAGAAATGACAGAAGAAAACGTTGAGGCAAGGGATAATGTGGGAATCACAGAGGAAATGGTTGCATTTGACACATGTTTACAACCTGTAGATGTTGCACAGGAGGTTTTAGACCATTATTTTGATGATGTGTACAACATTGCACCAGGTGAAGGGAAAAACCCAATTCGAATGTTACAGGAACCTGGCAATGAAGCTAAGGCATTTCCGTGTCATTTCCCAAGTGGTCGTTTCTCTTGGAATGAAGAAAGATCAGAAAAGTTGACTCTTTCAAGATACTTCAATAATAGGCTAATGAATGCAGATGACAGATTTGCAAAGGACACCAATTACATATTCTTTAGCCAGTACATGTCCGAACTGAATCAAGTGATTGAAAAAACTCAAATTTCACTAAGAAAATCTTTATCAAAATGGACCAATGGGAAACCAGTAACAGCAAATATGCTACAAGATCCAATTACTCTCTCGGGCTTGCTGAGGAATGATGATGCTATTAGATTTATGCAGCCAATAAGAGGAACACCGGCTTATTGGGCAACGGCTCAGAAGGACCTCTTTGCTATGCTGCGGCAATTAGGAATTCCCACTTGGTTTTGTTCGTTCTCTGCAGCAGAGTACAGATGGAATGATGCTGTTACAGCAATACTACAACAGCAGAACGATAACAGAAATCCCGAGGAAATGGAATGGTCAGAAAAGAATGAAATTCTAAGGTGCAATCCAGTCACTGTGGCTAGAATGTTTGAGCACAGATTTCAAATATTTCATAAGGAAGTCATACTATCTCCTGCAGAACCAATAGGAAAGGTAGCAGACTATTTTCAAAGAGTTGAGTTCCAGCAGAGAGGATCTCCACATATGCATTGCTTATATTGGATTGAAAATGCACCAAATATTGATTCTGATGGCGAGGAAGTTGTATGCAACTTTATTGACAGATATGTAACATGTGCTGTACCATCAGAAAGTGATGATTTTGAATTGAGAAAAAGTGTTTTAGAAGTACAACAACACAGCAAGAAACATTCAAAATCTTGTAAAAAGAAGGGAACAGAATGTAGATTTAATTTCCCAAGGCCTCCATCTCAAAAGACTTTCATTACAAGCAGTCAAGAGGAAGAAACCACAGATGAGTGTGAAAAAGAAGCAAAGCTAAACAAGGCATATGCGAAGGAAATATTATTCAGTGTTTGGGAAAGAGTTCAGAATGAAGGGGATAGAAATATAACAACAGAAGAATTATTTGATGATCTTTCATTAACCCAGGAACTGTACGAAGAGGCCCATAACATGTTGTCGGCAAAGAGATCAATTATACTTGAACGGTGCCCAAATGAGGTTTGGACAAACCAATACAACAGATGCCTGTTAAAATCCTGGGATGCTAATATGGACATACAGTTTGTTCTTGATCCTTTCAGTTGTATTGTTTATATTATTTCCTATATATCGAAGTCAGAGAGGGAAATGGGCATGCTATTAAAACAAACAAAGTTGGAGGCAGAAGAAGGAAATGTTGATGCCAGAAAAACTATGAAGAAAATTGGATCAGCGTACTTGCATCACAGGGAAGTAAGTGCTCAGGAAGCTGTGTACAGAGTTTGTAATTTGAGGATGAAAGAATGTTCTAGGAAGGTTGTATTTGTGCCTGTAGGTGACAACCCAGTGCGCTTAAGTAAGCCATTATCTGTGCTGAAGAAGAAAGCATCAAAAGATGTTGAAATTACCGATGAAGAAGATGACGAGAATGAAGTGTGGATGACGAACATAATTGAACGTTACATGAACCGACCAGATAAGCCAATCTTTCATGAAATGTGCCTTGCCGAATTTTGTTCTGAATTCAGAGTGCTAGCAAAATCTCAAGTTCCTAAGAAAGAGAATCAAAACGTGTTTGAATTACAGAATGGGAAGGGTTACGTACAACGAAGAACAAGAACTCAACCTGCTGTTGTAAGATATCCTAGGTTCAGTGTTGAAAAAATGTCTGAGAAATATTATCAATCTCGTTTACAACTTTTTCTTCCGTACTGGACAGAAACACAGTTGAAACCCCCAGGGTTTGAATTATATGAGGACTTTTACAAAACTGGTTATGTAAAAATTTCCAGTGGAAAACGAAAGCAGTCTGTGAAGTCAATTGTGGAATCAAATCATTCAAAATATGCAGAAAATGAAGAGATGGTTGACAACGCTCAGGATGCGTATGAGATGAATGGTGAACCAGAAGATGCATGGTCGAGGATATGTCCAGAGACAGAGGTTCTCAGAAGGGAAGGTATAGCACAGAGAAATGGGAACACAGTGCCAGAGGAGGAAAGTACCGATATTATACCAGAGATTGAAAGCGAGACACATAATGCAGATGTCATGTATCATGTTCAACAACATGTTATCTCAAGAGAAGAAATGTTACCTGTTCTTCAGAATTTGAATGAGACACAAAGTGCTGTATTTTATTTAGTTCGCAAGTGGTGTTCAGCAAAGATTGCAGGGGAGAAATGTGAGCCCTTTCATTTATTTGTAACTGGTGGAGCAGGAACTGGTAAAAGTCATCTTATAAAAGCAATTCAGTATGAAGCATCGCGTTTACTTTCACGAATAATGTCAGAACCAGATAGACCATCAGTTCTTCTCGCAGCATTCACTGGAACAGCGGCTTTCAACATTGGCGGAAATACACTGCACCACTTATTTTCCCTAACAAAATATCTGCCTTTGCCATATGAACCTCTTGGTGAACAAAGCCTCAGTGAATTGAGAGTAAAGATAGGGGATCTTCACATTCTTATCATTGATGAAATATCAATGGTGTACAAAAGACTTTTGTACTACATACACGAAAGACTGGTGCAGATTAAGAAATGCAAGGAGCCCTTTGGTGGAGTTTGTGTTATTGCTGTTGGGGACTTTTACCAGCTGCCACCAGTAAAGCAGAGAAAAGATGAAAGGCTTTACAAAGAAAATATGAGTTATCCTATGGACTTCTGGCTTGACTTATTTAAAGTCATTGAGTTAACAGAGATAATGAGACAAAGAGGAGATTTGTCCTTTGCTGGGATTCTTAATTCTTTTCGTGTAAGAGAGAGAGATGAACAATTAACACAGCAGCAAAGTAATTTCCTACAAGACTGTATCAGGGAAGGACCAGAAGATGTTCTTCATGTGTTTTCTACTAACGATGAAGTTAACACATTCAACCTGTCAATGTTAAAAAGATCATGTGAAGATCTACTGGAAATTGATGCTCAGGACTTTAGAAAGGACAAAACATCCGGAAAGTTAGTACCGAGAAACAAACCTATGACAAGATCAAGAAGTGATGGCCTTCCAAGCTCTCTTCTATTATCAGTCCATGCAAGAGTAATGCTTACGAGAAATTGCGATGTAGAGGATGGACTTGTGAATGGAGTAATGGGACATATTTGTCGATTTTCTTTTGTAGAAAACAGTGAGGAAATTGTTAAAGCAATAGGAGTGGTTTTTGATAATAAGGAGGTTGGGAAGAAGACAGGACAATATACAAGGGATGGAAACATGGTGTTCATAGAAAGAGTGCAAGAGGAGATAAAGGACAAGGCTACTACAGTGGTTCGTCATCAGTTTCCAATTCGGTTATCTTGGGCGTGCACGGCTCATAAGGTGCAGGGGATGACAACAGACAAAGTCGTGGTAAATTTAGATAAAGCATTTGCCCCAGGCCAAGCTTATGTTGCACTGTCAAGGGTTACTTCAAAGTTGGGCCTATTTATTGATACAGAGGATCCAGTTCGATTTCAGAAAAATATTTATGCTGATCCAGAGGTCAAAGCAGCATTAAAGGAAATGCCTAAACTTATTTTTGATGACATTGCGTCAATTTTAGCCTCTAATGGAAAGAAAATAGTTCTGCATAATATACAGAGCTTACACGGTCATTTTGGAGATCTAAAGAATGATGCCAGATTCCATCAGGCTGATATTATTTGCTTAACAGAGACATGGCTAAGATCTGGGGAGAGCACAGAGAACTTTGCATTGGAAGGGTTTCAATTTCATCATCTTCCGAGAAGTGAAGCATATGATGAAAGCACTGCATTAAATCAGAGTGTAAAAATGACAAAGGGTGGAGGTGTTGGGCTGTATTTGAAAGACAAGAAAGATTCATATGATATTCTGCCAATGTCCAAAATGAATATTGAAGGAATAGCTGTAAAATTAGCCAGAAGAAATATCTTGTTGTTGTCTGTGTATCGCCCATGTGCAGCAAAAGTAGCAATGTTCCTTCAATATCTTCAGAAAGTTCTTAACTACTTGAAAACAAATGCACATGATTGTATCATCGTAGGTGATTTCAATGAGGATGCAAAAATTGATGGTCCAATTCAGAGGTTTATGAAAGAGCAAAACTTCAAACAACTTGTATCCTTTAGCACCACAGAAGGGGGAACAATTTTGGATCATGTGTATGTATCCAGTTCCATAGAGGTTGAAGTTTATCAATTACCAACATATTATAGTTATCATGATGCTGTTCTTCTGAAAATCCGAGATGAAGAATTATGATGCTATATTTAGAAAGCAATCCAGTTTTATTAGAATCAGTGGTATGTGTAATTAAGTAGTCTATGATTGAAACCAGATGTATATACTAGATAAAAGAGTTAGTTCTTTGCTTTATGTCCCTAAGTAGCTTTTCATGCAAACAAACCACTACAGAAAACAAAGAAGTTTCTAAATTTTCAATTATTTTAATAGTGATTTTCTTTAAGAAACAGTGAAAAGCAAACATTGAGGAACAAACACCAGATGTTACTTATCATAGGTCAAGTTTGTTTAGCAATGTCAATAGGGTATCGATATATCTTTTGTTTGTGTGAAGCTGATAAGCACAAAAGATACCATTTGAAGGACATTATTGTACAATTGTGCATCATAACTTGTCCTTTTGTAATTACAGATAAAAATTTGAAAAATTGTTTATCATTTTAAGTCAAATTGTACATACTATTATGTTCAAGTGATTGAAAGTTCAGTTGATGATGATTACGGCAGTGGTTTAATTGTATATATTTACAGTGTGATTGAAACTATTTTTGCATTTGTTTTTGGTAATGCTCGCCAATGACTTGGATGATTTGCAAATGTTGAATTATTTGGAAACGTTTTATCTTTTAAATTACTCTGGTCCAGAATCTGTTGGTGACAGGTTCATGAAACAGACTATCCTTTGTAAAAAAAATTTATCACCTGCAAGATTTGCAGATAACAAAATTTTGGTGCAATGTGAATTAATATTTTTTGTTTTGGACAGTTTGAATTCTTCAAAATTGCACAACATAAAGCCTTTGACTTAAGACAGTGTTACCAAATGGTCCATCATGGTCTCAACTGCAGGGGAACAGTAGAAATCTTTGCCTACTTAATTATAATGATTTGAAATTAGAAATCCATTACAAATAAACCATAGCTTTAATAAGAAAAAAGGGTTTTCCAGTATACTAGTAAGTTTCAGTTAATTACGGATGTCCAATTATACCAAAAAATGAAATTGTCATCTTCTTGTTTTTAGAGCTTTGGTGGTCATATTTCTTAATAAATGTCAAGCCCGATTGCAATTTTATATATTTGCTGTATTAAACATGTAAAATGAATAAGTCAGTTGTAATCTTGCATTTTGTCTTTTCAGAAAAGGAATTTATGAAATGCGTATTAGATAAATGAGACACGGGATGGAAGAAATGAGCAGCTTGTAAGAATATTAGTGATTCCGTTAGAAATGAATAAGCTTTTACTTCATTTATACATAAATAAAATGTAGCTTAGAGACCAGAGATTGATAAGGTTACAAGTATGCTGAATAGGTTAACCAAGAACAGTTTTGTGTTCAAAAGTGTATGTTGTGATTTTCATTTAATAGAATTCTTATAAGACGTAAAGATTGAAACCGTGTTTTTATTTTAGTCTAGATACTGATTTTTTCTAAATGTTTAAATTTTCCCCACGTACCAGAAACACGAATTAGATTCCCATCTTCAGTAAATGACCTGCTAGCTTTGATACAGAAGATCCCTTTACAGAATGACATTGTCTATGCTTGCAATACTTTATAATCCGTTTGAGGGGGAACGAGGCAATTAATTTTTTTTATTGATGTAAATATGCAGAATTTCACAATATTTTCTTGTATTAAAGTAGAGAATAGTTTAGGAAATTTAATATAACCTGCTCAAAATCCTACTTCCACCTCCCCGCGGTGAGCAGGGGGCAACGGACTATATGTCCGGCTAACGGAAGAGGTAAAAAAAAATTACTAAGCGCTCCTGTTTATTCATTCAAATTTTCCATCTCTGTTTTTATACACTGAACCAAACTTCTAAGTGTTCACCTTACATTTTTGAAGAACAAATGCAAACAATAAATAATTTCTTTAATTCTTGGTAAATTTTGATGCATAAAAGTTCATGTTTGAACAAATTTCATGTAGGATCTTCCATTTAAGGAAATGTCAATTAAATGTGTACCCTAAAAATGAAAATTTTTATATATATTTCTATGTATTACTTCCAGATTTTGGATACCATGTAACTAGGAAATTGACCCATTTGCCACACCTACATGTACTGCATATAGATCTTTACTTGAAATTGTGTGGATTTGACATATCTTTTAAAATCTCAAATGTGTTCAATGGGATTCATTTATTGACAGTGATCGAAGATGTTTTATATCCTTGGGTGTTTAGCACGTAAATGCGCCAAAATAATTCAGACTGCTTGAGCATTGTGATGCCACGAGCACCGATTTCATCATTTTCGTACGATTAAAATGGTTTGTTTCCATGTTTCTAAGATTTTTTCAGGACACTTGAACACTCTCTTTACCTGGTATAACGCAAAATTTTCTCCCAAGATGAATATTAAGGTCACTTCCGGTGTGGTTAAATTTTGTCAAAAACTTTCAAATTGTGATAAATTGGTGATGAAAAAATGAGCACAGCCTATACAAAAATTTGTTTAAAAGGGTTTTTGATATTGTTTGATAATTTTTAAAAGTAATATCAAGTACAGTAAGCACTAAAATAAAAATGAGTGAAACGTGGTGCGAAGATGGTCCAAATATCAATATTCCACGGCTTTTGAATGATTATTTTGTTTTTGTGTTTTTTAGTGAAACCAATTTTTAAGATTTGATAATCATCACAAAAAGATGCTTATTACACAAAACACGTGCTGCAAAGTACAGATTTATTGTTAGCTTCGTCACGGAACGTTGATTTCATCGGTGATATTGAATTTTCTTTCTACAATTGCTGAATCATCTCATTTGTTGTAATAATTTGAAAATATCATGGGGACTTTCGAGCCTCAGTAATGCATTACAAAATATTGACTGTTAAAAAGTTATCAATTACAGACTATGCCCCTGTCGGCGCCAAAGATACCATCTAAAAGTATTTTTAAATAAATACATTTATTAGAGTGAACAAAAAATTACTATAGGTACTTTATACCAAAATAAATACAGAGGAAAAAGGGCTGATTGACCTATGGACAGGGATCCTAGGTATTTTTCTCATACACTTTCTCAGATATTTACAATTTTTTTTGAATATGTTTGATCAATATTATCTATCAAAAAATCTATAGGTATTTACACCATCTCAGATGTTTTCAGGGATCCGGACTTTTGAATATTTTTGTTCAATATTACCTATCAAAATATCTCCCAACTTTTGTGATATAAAGCGTAAAGGATTTACTATCATTCCAATAACAGCGTGTCACTTTGCTCAACCGAGCGTGGTAAAGTTTCACATGTTGATTACCATATTACTCATCGATTGGATATATGATTTCAAAGAAAGCAAGACTACTTTGCATATGAAATACAGAACCCAGAAATACCACGCAGAATACTGACCAATCGTATTGAATGATTGTTCACGATAATGCAGTAAACAATAATCACATGTGGACAAGCTAAGCAATTTTTAATCCTTATAATGATGGAATCGATCGCAATATACAATATAATATACATATTATATTAATTTCAAACTATATATCCTTACTTATGTCATGCTTTAAATATTATCAATCGTATCAACATTAACTCAATTCGGTCAAATCACAAAGAATATGGCACGTGCTTTTTCCAGGACAACATGATTTTGAACATCCATTATTCAATATTACTTATCAAAATATTTCTCATTCTGGAGATATAAAGCGTCAAAGATTTAGGTTTTAGGATTTAGAACACTTTTTGTTCAACAACTATTCAGTGATTCTTTTTTCGTTTTCGTGTTATTTGCAAAAGAAATATTTAGGGGCCAACCCTTCAACTCCCTAATGGGGACGTTTAGCGAAAAATTGAAGGTTGCATATTGTTCAGAACATGATTTTGAACATCTTTTGTTCAATATTACTTATCAAAATATTTCTCATTCTCGAGATATAAAGCGTCAAAGATTTAGCGTTCTGGCCCCTTGTGGCCTTTAATTATGTACCATACGACCTGAAAATCAAAATGTATAGTTGAAGATGGTTGAGATAAACATCTTTGCTTCAGTAATGTATAACAAAATATCAACTGCTAAAGAGTTATCGATTGAAGACTTTTGGCCCCTCTTGGCCCCTAATTTGAGTGTCCAGCTCCTTTTTCTTGATTTAATCTTGAAGGTTTTAGGATTTTGAAAAATTTGTTTCAACAACCATTCAGAGATTCTTTTTTGTTTTCGAGTTATTCGCAAAAGAAATATTTAGGGGCCAAACCTTCAACTCCCTAATGGAGACGTTTAGCGAAAAATTGAAGATTGCATATTGTTCAGAACATGATTTTGAACATCTTTTGTTCAATATTACTTATCAAAATATTTCTCATTCTCGAGATATAAAACGTCAAAGATTTAGCGTTCTGGCCCCTTGTGGCCCTTTATTATGTACCATACGACTTGGAAATCATAATGTTTAGTTGTAGATGGCTGAGATAAACATCTTTGCTTCAGTAATGTATTACAAAATATTAAGTGCTAAAGAGTTATCGATTGAAGACTTTTGGCCCCTTTTGGCCCCTAATTTGAGTGCCCAGACCCTTTTCCTTGATTTCATCTTGAAGGTTTTAGGATTTTGAACACTTTTTGTTCAACAACTATTCAGAGATTCTTTTCATTTTTCGAGTTATTTGCAAAAGAAATATTTAGGGCCAACCCTTCAACTCCCTAATGGGGACGTTTAGCGAAAAATGAAAGGTTGCATATTGTTCAGAACATGATTTTGAACATCTTTTGTTCAATATTACTTGTCAAAATATTTCTCACTTTTGAGATATAAAGCGTCAAAGATTTAGCGTTCTGGCCCCTTGTGGCCCCTTATTATGTACCATACGACCTGAAAATCATAATATATAGTTGTAGATTGTTGAGATAAACATCTTTGCTTCAGTGATTTATAAGAAAATATTAACTGATAAAGAGTTATCGATTGAAGACTTTTGGCCCCTCTTGGCCCCTAATTTGAGTGTCCAGCTCCTTTTTCTTGATTTCATCTTAAAGGTTTTAAGATTTTGAACACTTTTTGTTCAACAACGATTCAGAGATTCTTTTTCATTTTCGAGTTATTCGCAAAAGAAATATTTAGGGGCCAACCCTTCAACTCCCTAATGGGGACGTTTAGCGAAAAATGAAAGATTGCATATTGTTCAGAACATGATTTTGAACATCTTTTGTTCAATATTACTTATCAAAATATTTCTCATTCTCGAGATATAAAACGTCAAAGATTTAGCGTTCTGGCCCCTTGTGGCCCTTTATTATGTACCATACGACTTGGAAATCATAATGTTTAGTTGTAGATGGCTGAGATAAACATCTTTGCTTCAGTAATGTATTACAAAATATTAAGTGCTAAAGAGTTATCGATTGAAGACTTTTGGCCCCTCTTGGCCCCTAATTTGAGTGCCCAGACCCTTTTCCTTGATTTCATCTTGAAGGTTTTAGGATTTTGAACACTTTTTGTTCAACAACTATTCAGAGATTCTTTTTCATTTTCGAGTTATTTGCAAAAGAAATATTTAGGGGCCAACCCTTCAACTACCTAATGGGGACGTTTAGCGAAAAATTGAAGGTTGCATATTGTTCAGAACATGATTTTTAACATCTTTTGTTCAAAATTACTTATCAAAATATTTCTCATTCTCGATATATAAAGTGTCAAAGATTTAGCGTTCTGGCCCCTTGTGGCCCCAAATTATGTACCATACGACATAAAAATTATAATGTATAGTTGTAGATGGCTAAGATAAACATCTTTGCTTCAGTAATGTATTACAAAATATTGCTTGATAAAGAGTTATCGATTAAAGACTTTTGGCCCCTTTCTGCCCCTAATGTGATGAGTCAGCATTTTTTCCTTGATATCATTTTAAAGATCTTGTTGTTCTGCACAAATGATATTCAATATGTTCTTACAAAATATTTATACTTTAAAAGATATGATGCAAAATGTCTCCAAAAATCACTCGTGATTTGTGTCCTAAATTTTGACCCCTACCGAGCTTCCATACTAGGTACTTCCGGAAACTATCCAATCTCCCAGTAACATGGGGACATGTCCTCTATCATCACTAAAAATTGCAGCGCTCTAGCTCAAACCGTTTTCGAGAAAATGAACGGACAAGGAGGTCCTCTGAATTTTGATAAAAGGGCGATAACTCAAGACCGGAAGTGATTTTCACAAAATCCTTAAGCCGGCATAAACTTCAGATTATCCTGTAACATCCCTGAAAATTTGAAGCAAATCCATCCAACCATCTCTGAGAAATCTTCTGCACAAAATTTGTGCAGAAAAAAAGAATAATAATAATAATAATAAGAAGAAAAGTGAAAAAGAAACATAAGAATAATAGAAGGGTCTTCCGCTGAAGACGGAAGACCCTAATAATAAAAACTAGTGCTAATTGTAACGGGGACCGTTACAGATGTTCCCCAAACGCTCCCGAACTCCCTTTTGGTGTCATATTAAATAAGACAAACTCTATGCATCTGAGATTTTAACAATATTTAAAAGAAGTGTATAAAAATCATTTAAACTTTAGCATTGCACGCGTGCACATGTGTGTGCATTTGCGTCATGACCATATCATCTTGTCTACACAATCTATATTTTTAATACACTGAATATTAAAGTATTTAATTCAAAATTATTTTAAAAATACGCTCATTCAAGTGTATGTTTGATTTTATTCATTTCACGTGCACGCACGTGCATACATGAGCATGGTGACCATACCTTCTTGTAGAAGTCCATTACATCTATCTATGTTCTAAATTCCACCCCGTTTGGGTGAAAACTAATGGAGTTATAGCTGTTTAAAGTTTCAGCCAATCAGATTGCAGCACATGTACACGCACATGTATGCATGTGCATGGTGACCATACCTACTTGTAGAAGTCCATTATATCTATCTATATTCCAAATCCCATCCTGTTTGGTTGAAAACCAAGGGAGTTATAGCTGTTTGAAGTTTCAGCCAATCAGATTGCAGCGCACGTGCATGCACGTGTTTTCATGATAATTGCTTTATTTCATGTTGTAGGATATCCTAATGCATGGCTATGTTCAAAATTTCAAAGGATTTCGTCAAAAAACAAGAAAGATATTGAGACTTTAGTTGTAGCCAATCAGAGCGAAGTGCACGTGCATGCGCGTGAGATCTTGCTATTTTCACCATGTCGTCATGTCTTTACTACTAATATATCCTCACATTATGAGTTTCAAAGCATTTCATCTAAAAAAAGAAAAGATGTGGCTATATCTATTATATTGGTCATTTCACGTGTTGCACGTGCAAGCACGTGCGCGCAAAATGACCTTGATTCCGCAAATCTACATAACATGTCTACTAACCCTAAAAAGGTTTTACCTACATCGGACGAACAGTTTACAAGATCATTCCCGGACAAAAAAGTTCCAGGAAGAAGAAGAAGAAGAAAAATAATAATAATAATAAGAAACAGAGTAAAAACAATATGTTCCCCAACTTCGTTTGGGGAACATAATAAGAAACCGAGTAAAAACAATATGTTCCCAAACTCCGTTTGGGGAACATAATTACCCAAAACAACCAAAAAAAAAACTGAAAATATGAAGCCTAAATTTAAAATATATGCAAAATCTTTTACCTTTCTTTTCCCAGCCTACAGAAATCAATATAAATTATCTTTGAAATCGATCCGTCTATACCAAAGGACATCAACATGAAAATTATATGACAGCCAAATTCTAATTAGACAATAAATTTAATTTCTTTTCAATGAAACTGAAAGATTATATTTAAAACCTGGAAGATCATGAGAAAGTAAACATTACGCAACCACTGTAACAAACAGCTGTTACTCATCCCGTCAATTAAAAAAAAAATTGTTCTCATGTTAGAGAGATATCCCGTATCTTTCATCTTGAATCGATAAATAAAGAGGTAGGGCATTTTCGCATAAAGTACGCAACCTTGCTTTATATAATCGATCCTTACCGGTAAACAAAAATAAATTAATCTTTGCGATCAAAGTTGTACCATTGACGAACAGAATGTGGTTGTTTGGTGTGGCAACAGATGCTTTTTTCCATCACAATGAGAGACTGTCTCAGCTGGACTGTTTCTGCACGGTTTAAACAAACTAGTCCAGTAAGTCGTCCCAAACAATTGCCAGTATTGTTTACTCGTAGACAATGTATGCGATATCAAGTAATTGACATATTTGCACATTTTGTTCTGCTTAAAGCTTTCAAGTTACTCTGAGGTGTTTGGTTGACGTCTTTGTGAATCGAAGGACGAAAGAAACAGAAATGAAAAATTGATGGGTTTTATAAAATAACAATAAACTAGAGCAAAGCTCGTTGCAAAGCAACGAGTAGGTCTTCCGTCCTGTTTGACCGGAAGTAGCTTTCATTTTTAACAAAAATGAGAAATAACGCCTAAAATGGTTTGAATCCTCTAAAGCTATGTTAATCAATGCAAAAATAAGCCATTTTTTGCTACTTCCGGTTTGACCGGAAGTGACGACGACGCACGGAAAATTAATTTTTAAGCTCCGAGAGACATATGTTACCCAAAAACTTGTCAAAAACGGCAAAATACGTGTTTACCGACTACTTCCGGTTTGGCCGGAATTGACGACGCTGGACGTATTTTGATGACTTTATTAGCTTGACATTTTCAACAACTTTGCTTCTTTTTGTAAAACAAATTCTCAATACTTTTTGAGATATCTGGAAAAAACTTTTGACCCCTCTAAATCCCTTAATTTAGGAGTTAGCCCTTTTCCCGACATAGCATTTGAAAGATCTTCTAATTCTGCACAAATTATGTTCTTTATATTTTAACAAAATATTTCTAGTTTAGAAGATAAAAAGCAAAATATGAGTAATTTTTGGTTCTTTTAAGCGTTCTAATTTTTGACCCCTATATAGCGCCATTTTGAATAAAGAAATCGAAAAACAAAAACCGATGTGCACAACTTCAATCCTTCTATTATCTAAAATTAGAAGATATTCTGCTCCAGCTTTAGCCGTCTCTGAGCCTTTGTCTGGAAACAAAAGCCTATAAATTTTCGTTTAAAGGGGAATAACTCAAAACCGGAAGTGACTTTTTGAAATTTTAGTTAGCATTCTGATAGAGTTTATAAACGTCTATAATCTCTAAAAAATTGAGCGAAATCCGTCGAGAAATGAGCGAGATATGAGGCCTTGAATTTGCGATCTAGGAAGTAGAAGAAAAAAAAAAGAATAACTAGAGCAAAGCTCGTTGCAAAGCAACGAGTAGGTCTTCCGTCCTGTTTGACCGGAAGTAGCCTTCATTTTTAACAAAAATGAGAAATAACGCCAGAAAATGCTTTGAATTCTCTAAAGTAAGGTTAATTAATGCAAAAATAAGCCATTTTTGCTACTTCCGGTTTGACCGGAAGTGACGACGACGGACGGAAAATTATTTTTCTAAGCTCCAAATGACACGTTACCCAGAAACTTGTCAAAAACGGCAAAAATACGCGTTTTCGACTACTTCCGGTTTGGCCGGAAGTGACGACGCCGGACGTATTTTTACGACTCTAATAGATTAAGCTTGACATTTTGAACAACTTTCCTTCTTTGTTGTATTACAAATTCTCAATACTTTTTGAGATATAAAGGAAAAACTTTCGGCCCCCCTAGGCCCTTAATTTTAGGGGCCAGCCCTTTTTTCGAGAAATCATTTGAAAGATCTTCAAATTCTACACTTCTTTTGTTCTACATGCTTTAACAAAATATTTCTAGGTAAAAAGTTATAGTAGAAAAGGTGCTAAAAATTTTGAAATTATTGATAGGACTATTTTCGGACCATAGCGAACGTCGGCGTTTCGTACTTCCGGTAGTTATGAAATACTTAGTGCACTTCTCCAAAGGTTGCTCTAGCATCACTGAATATTTCATGCTTCTGTGTTTAGTGCTTTTTGAGAAATCTGCCGGACAAAGTGACCCTCTAAAATTCACGAAATCGCAGAAAACTCCGAACCGGAAGTGACGTCATCAAAATAAAAAAAATATATATCTAGATTTTGTGATGTTCTATCAGACCTGAAAGTTTCATGAAAATCGATCGAGTCGTTCTCGAGAAATCGTGCGTACAAAATCGGTAAGAAAAAAAACAATAATAACTAGAGCAAAGCTCGTTGCAAAGCAACGAGTAGGTCTTCCGTCCGGTCTTGACCGGAAGTGCTGGAAGTGACATCAACAAAAGAAAGCAATGAGCTAAGTCATCTCCAGCGAGTTTATATATCAATTTTGCATCAAAACCTTCAAAATAAGCTATTTTTTTGCTACTTCCGGTTTGACCGGAAGTGACGACGACGGACGGAAAATTTATTTTTATTCTCCCAGAGACATATGTTATCCAAACACTTGTCAAGAACGGCAAAATACGCGTTTTCCGACTACTTCCGGTTTGGCCGGAAGTGACGACGCCGGACGTATTTTGACGACTTCATTTGATAAAGCTTGACATTTTCAACTACTTTGCTTTTTTGACTAATTACAAATTCTCAATACTTTTTGAGATATAAAGGAAAAACTTTCGGCCCCTCTAGGCCCTTAGTTTTAGGGGCCACCCTTTTTTCGAGATATCATTTGAAAGGTCTTTAAATTCTACACTTCTTTTGTTCTATATGCTTTAACAAAATATTTCTAGGTAAAAAGTTATCGTAGAAAAGGTGTTAAAGATTTTGAAATTCTTGATAGCACTTTTTTCGGGCCATAGCGAGCGTCGGCGCTTCGTACTTCCGGTTGTTGTGATATACGAAATTCACTTCTCCAAATGTTGCTCTAGCATCACAAAAAATTTCATGCTTCTGTGTAAAGTGCTTTTTGAGAAAACTGCCGGACAAAGTGACCCTCTGAATTTCACTAAAACGCGGAAAACTCAAAACCGGAAGTGACGTCATCAAAACAAAAAAACATATGTCTAGTTTTTTCCATGCTCTATCAGTCCTGAAAGTTTCATGAAAATCGAGTGAGCCGTTTCCGAGAACTCGCGTGCACAAAATCGGTAAGAAAAAAACAATAATTAATAATAACTAGAGCAAAGCTCGTTGCAAAGCAACGAGTAGGTCTTCCGTCCAGTTTTGACCGGAAGTGCCGGAAGTGACATCAAAAAAGAAAGCAATGAGCTAAGTCATCTCCAGTGACTTTACAATTTCAATTTTGCATCAAAAGCCTTCAAAATAACCTATTTTTGGCTACTTCCGGTTTGACCGTAAGTGACGCCGACGGACGAAAAATTAATTTTTATGCTCCCAAAGACATATGGTATCCAAAAACTTGTCAAGAACGGCAAAAATACGCGTTTTCCGACTACTTCCGGTTTGGCCGGAAGTGACGACGTTGGACGTATTTTGACGACTCCAGTAGATAAAGCTTGACATTTTGAACAACTTTGTTTCTTTGACGTATTACAAATTCTCAATACTTTTTGAGATATTAAGGAAAAACTTTCGGCCCCTCTCAGCCCTTTATTATAGGGGCCAGCCCCTTATCGTTGATATCCTTTGAAAGATCGTTACATTTTCAACAACTTTTGTTCTATATGTCTTAACAAAATATTTGTAGATGAAAAGATATCGAAGAAAAAGTGTTAAAAAATTTAAAATTCTCGATATGCCCTTTTCCGGACCATAGCGAGCGTCGGTGTGCAGCACTTCCGGTGAAAATGAAATACGTGTGTCACATCTACATATATTGCTCTATCTTTGCTGAAAAACTTAAGTTTCTATCCAAAGCCGTTTTTGAGAAAACTCGCGGACAAACTGACCCCTTGAATATCACTAAATCGCGAAAATCTCAAAACCGGAAGTGACGTCATCAAAACAAAAAATTAAGTATCAGCTTTGTTTGATGTTCTATCAGTCCTGAAAGTTTCATGAAAATCGAGCGAGCCCTTTCCGAGAAATCGTGTACACAAAATCGGTAAGAAAAAAAAACAATAATAATAATAACTAGAGCAAAGCTCGTTGCAAAGCAACAAGTAGGTCTTCCGTCCTGTTTGACCGGAAGTAGCTTTCATTTTCAACAAAAATGAGAAATAACGCCTAAAAATGGTTTGATTCCTCTCAATCCGTGTTAATTAATGCAAAAATAAGCAATATTTGCTACTTCAGGTTTAACCGGAAGTGAAGACGACGGAAGAAAAATTAATTTTTATGCTCCCAGAGACATATGTTACCCAAAAAACTTAACAAGAACGGCAAAAATACGCCTTTTTGACTACTTCCGGTTTGGCCGGAAGTGACGACGCCGGACGTATTTTGACGAGTCAAGTAGACTGAACTTGTCATTTTGAACAACTTTGCTTCTTTGATGTATTGCAAATTCTCAATACTTTTCGAGATATGAAGTAAAAACTTTTGGCCCCTCTTGATCCCTAATTTTAGGGGTCAGCCCTTTTTTCGAGATATCATTTGAAAGATCTCAGAATTCTTCACAATTTTTGTTCTATATATTTTAACAAAATATTTACAAGTAAAACGATATAATAGAAAAAGTGTAAGAAATTTTGAAACGCTCAATATGACTTTTTTCAGACCATACCGAGCGTTAACGTGCAGTACTTCCGGTGAAAGTTAACAACACAATGCAAATCTACATTTGTTGCTCTATCTTCCAGAAAAGGTTTCATCTTCCTGTGATGAGCGGTTTTTAAGAAGAGCGACGGACAAAATGACCCTTAAAAATCACAAAATTGCAAAAATCTTCGAACCGGAAGTGACGTCATCAAAATGAAAAAAAATGCATCAAGTTTTTTTTATGTTCTATCAGACCTGAAAGTTTCATAAAAATATAACCAACCGTTTTTGAGAAATCGCGTGCACAAAATCGGTGAGAAAAAAAATAATAAGAAAAACAGTGGAAAAGAAACAAACGAATAACAAGAAGGTCTTCCGCTGAAGACGGAAGACCTTAATAAAAATATTGGAAAAGAAACCAAAGAATAACAAGGTCTTCCGCTGAAGACGGAAGACCTTAATAATAAAAATAGTGGAAAAGAAACCTAAGAATAACAGTAAGGTCTTCCACTGAAGACGGAAGACCTTAACTAGAGCAAAGCTCGTTGCAAAGCAACGAGTAGGTCTTCCGTCCTGTTTGACCGGAAGTAGCTTTGATTTTTAACAAAACTGAGAAATAACGCCTAAAAATGGTTTGAATACTCTAAACCTATGTAAATAAATGCAAAAATAAGTAATTTTTGCTACTTCCGGTTTAACCGGAAGTGACGACAACGGACGGAAAATAATTTTTTATGCTCCCAGAGACATATGACACCCAAAATCTTGTCAAGAACGGCAAAAATACGCGTTTTTCGACTACTTCCGGTTTGGCCGGAAGTTACGATGGCGGACACATTTTGACGACGTCGAAAGATTAAGCTTGACATTTTGAACAAGTTTGCTTCTTCGACGTAGTGTATTACAAATTCTCAATACTTTTTGAGATATTAAGGAAAAACTCTTGGCCCCTCTAGGCCCTTAATTTTAGGGGCCGGCCCTTTTTTCGAGATATCATTTGAAAGATCTTCAAATTCTACACTTCTTTTGTTCTATATATTTTAACAAAATATTTCCAGGTAAAAAAGTATGATAGAAAAGGTGTTAGAAATATGAAAATCGAGATATGTCATTTTTAGGGCCATAGCGAGCGCCGACGTGCGGCACTTCCAATAAGAATGAAATACCTTACGCATATCTATAGACTTAGGACTATCATACCCGAAAATTTCATGTTTCTATCTAAAGCCATTTGTTAGAAAGTCTGCGGACAACCTGACCCCTAAAAAATCATAAAACCGACAATATCTCCAAACCGGAAGTGACGTAATCAAATTAGAAAAAAATGCATAAGGTTCAAGTAATGTTACATAAGTCCTGAAAGTTTCATGGAAATCCTTCGAGACGTTTTTGAGAAATCGCGTGCACAAAATCGGTAAGAAAAAAAAGAATAACTAGACCGGAAGTGACGTCATCGAAACGGAAAAAAAACGCATAAGGTTCAAGTGATGTTCCATACATCCTGAAAGTTTCATAAGATTTTGTTGAGCCGTTTTCGAGAAATCGCGTGCACAAAATCGGTAAGAAAAAAAAAAAATAATAAAAGTGAAAAAGAAACCGAAGAAAAACAATAAGGTCTTCCGCTGAAGACGGAAGACCTTAATAAAAGTGAAAAAGAAACCTAAGAATAACAAGGTCTTCCGCTGTAGACGGAAGACCTTAACTAGATACGATCTCGTTGCGAGCAACGAGTGGGTCTTCCGTCCGATTCTTGATGAGATGAGATAAGATTTTGATTGAGATTTTCATTCTAAAATAATGATTAAAGATTGTGAAGAAAAACGAATTTGTCTCCATAATCTGTAAAAAAAAAAATTGAATATTAAAGACTTTAAAATTCGACTTGTGGCCCCTCACGCCCCCTAATATTAGGGATCAGCTCTTTTTTCTCTCCATATCATCTTGAAGTTCTTAGGATTTTGATCACTTTTGTTCAACAACTAGTCAGAGATTCGTTTTCGTTTTCGAGTTATTTGCATAACAAATATTTAGGGGCCAACCCTTCAACTCCTTAATGGGAACGTTTAGTAAAAAATGAAAGGTTGAACATTGTTCAGAACATTATTCTGAACATCATTTGTTCAATATTACTTATCAAAGCATTTCTCCCTTTCGAGATATACAGTGTAAGGTATCAAATTTAGCATTCTGGCCACTTGTGGCCCCTAATTATGATTACTATTACGATTACTATTACCATACGACATTAAAAGTATAATATGTTGTTGTAGATTGTTGAGATGATTAATTTTGCTTCAGTAATGAATAAAAGAAAATATTGACTGTTACAGAGTTATACAATAAAGACTTTTGTCCCCTTTCGGTCCCTAATGTCAGCACTTTTTTCTTAATACCATGTTAAAGATCTTGTCATTCTGCCCAAATATTGCTCAGTATGTTTTACCAAAATAATTATACTTTAAAAGATATGATGCAAAATTTCTTTAAAAAATCAGTCATGATTTTCGTCCTTAATTTCGACCCTAACCGAACTACCATACTAGGCACTTCCGGAAAATAACTTGACCATGTTGCAATATGGCAACATGTCCTCTATTTTCCCTGAAAAAATCAGCTTTCTAGCTTGAGCCGTATTTGAGTTCCACCACAGACAGAGAGGCCATCAAAATTTCGATCAAAGGGCGATAGCTACCGACCGGAAGTGAAATTCAAAAAATGAAAGAAAAGGTGTAGAGGATAGATAAAGATACACCTTCTCTGCAATTTTCAAGTAAATCGGTCGAGCCATCGACGAGAAATCCTCTGCACAAAGAAGAATGTACAGTTTCAATACAAAGTAATCCTGATATTTTTCTAAAATATGAAAGCGATATTAGAAAACAAAATTCATTCTTTCTTAATCATAGAAATTCCCTGCAGCAAGAATATACAAATCGTTTTTCTCATATGACCTCCTTAATGCTAATTGTGGCGTCATTAACTTGTGCCTTTTGCACGTATTTTCTTAAAAAGTTGCAGAAGACATCAATTTTTAGTGGAATTTTCTTCAAGAAAACATACTCTGCCACCGTCGCCCGGAAAGATTTTGAGATAACAGTTTACATAATAGATCCAAAAATTAAAGTGGGCGACGATGGCAAACACTATTTTCTAAAGGAATATAAGCACAGAAATGAGTCATTTTGAGGGTTTTCTGCATTGAACTTAGAAATCCACCAAATTAATGACGTCATTTACCAGAATTGTCCTCATTCATGCCATATTCATTCATGATTTATCATAGTCATTTACTCAACTATTGTTTAAGCCGATATCATAACTTTTTAATAACATTCAATTTTTAGGGCACATTAAAGCTCAAACTGTACCTTCTTCATTGCAAAGAAAAAATATATATCTGACTCCTTGAAATTAAATTCCATGAAAAAGAAATCAAAATTGTCTTAAGCATAGAAAAAAAAGAAAAATTTAAAAAAATCGGAATGACTTTGACCTTGAAAGTATATTCAAGGTCAAAGGTCATGTGTTATAATTCAATTGACCCCATGCCTCTACAACTTAGAGTTTTCAAGTTATAAGGTTTAATGGTAAGTACAAAGAAGTTAAAGGACAATAACTCATATAAGGGGTCATCAGATCCTTTTGCACTTAAGGATAAATAACACAAACTTTTTTTCAGAAATCAGCATTATTTTTCACAGATTTACAATTAAATTGACATCCTGAATAATGATTACCAAGTAGAGTGAGAGGATTATATAAGATTTTGTCATAAGGTTAAAAAATTGTGCAAAATTTTGTATGGAATTATATAGAAAGCAAAACAAAATCTTATATCTAAGCAACAAGGAAAACCTACGATTTCTTAATATTTAAGGGATTTATTATTTATGTCATTTCAAATCAAAATCAGTCTAAAAATATATATCAACCCGCGCATCCATTTTTTGTTTGTGGTAAGTACCCTTAAACAGTAAAGTTAGGACTTAAGATCCTTAAGACATTACTGAAGGTTTGGTGTCTCTACGGTCTATGGTTTCGGAGGAGTATCAATAACGAGGTTTTTCGCACAAGGGGCAATAACTTTTTAAAGGTTTAATTTTAGGGGACAAGAATGAAATAGTTTTAAGAATACATATTAATGATGCATAGACATTAATTATATGTTAAAATACAAAAGAGATATAAACAGAACTAAATTTCTCATTTTTCGAATGACCTTGACGTTTAACCTTTAGATGAATTTTCAGGTCAAAGGTCAATGAATCTTATGCAGTTGGTCCAATGTCTCTACGACTTTCCGTTTGGAGAATTTTTAATTATTTGTTAAATTCAAAAAGTTTCAGGGGCAATAACTCATTGAAGGGATCACCGAATGCTTCCGCAATGACTAGATTGAAAAGTCCCCTTCATTAGTCGAAAACATTGGTGAAGTTTTCATACCTCTACAGTTTACGGTTTCAGAGGAGTAGCGATAACAAGCATTTCTTGTGAAAGGGGCAATAACTTCGACAGGGGTCAAGATTCATTTAAGCAGGGTAAACTGCAATAATCTTTTACCGAGTACATTCTTAATTCTTATGGAATATGAATCTTTTCGATAAATAAAACAAAAACAAAAAACAAAAAAACAAAAAAACTAGTAGACTTATTGTTCACTGAACAATTAATGGTCTTTCCACCTTTCATTTAAGTTTTCATGTCATTAGATTTAAAAACAAAAACCAAAAAAAAAAAAATAATAAAAAATAAAATAAAATAAAATAAAAAGTGCTGCCAGCAGGATTCGAACTGTGGACCCTGAGATTGCCAGGCGAGCGCTCTATACACTACGCCACGGGCGCTCCGATGAAATTGTTTTACGTAAACTAATAGTGTAGAAAAAGGAAAAAATGAAAGCACGTGGATAGTTTTAAATAGTACAGAAACACGTGTATTTATTTGTTTGTGATGAACATAGAGAGGAATAATGAATAGTTCTGAGAAAAACGATTGGTGGATAATGAAAATGGAGATTTCCTATTAAAAAAAAATCATTTGAGTTTGTTTGTAGTTTGAACAGATTGAGTTAATCATACAGAGCTTATGATACATTTTTTTGGTTCATGTGCACTCTAATAGGCAAATGTAATTTGTTGACATAATTTGTGAGTCATGGGCATTTGTTCAACACCATATCGTTCAAAGACAGGTAACTGCAGTTGATCTAACCTATCCAAATTGCATGGAAATTTATTAGATATGAAAAATCGCTATTTTTTAGACTCAGTCGATTAATATTTAAATCTAGATAAAATTGAAATAAATTCCATATATTAAAGTAAGCAAGAATACTTGGTATTAAAATGTCGTAATAGAGCAAGAGAATCGAATGATATTAATAAGAATAAAAGAAATAGCTTATACAAGCTTTACTTAATTTTTATGCTCAGCAATGACTAAATTTCAGACAGAAAAAAATGCAGATTTTGCCGATATATACTAGAGTTTCGTAATTCTTAAGAGACTCGCCGTAAAACTCTCAGGACACTCTCTTTGAGGTGTCTTCTACATGTTAATCTGAATTTCATGTCTATCTCTGGTGTTGTTTTACTTGTACAAAAAAATTCTACGTCGTTATTGATTTTTTGAGACAAGGCGGGGGGGGGGGGTATATAAGAATTTGTTAAAGTGAGAGTTGTAAATACCTCCACGACCTTAAACTTGTTTGTGACCTTGCGTCAATGGGGTCAAAAGTCAAGGTCATTTATCAAGGTCAAAGGTCAAGGTAATAAAAACGACGATAAAATTCAAGTCGCATTCTATTTGACCTTTGAAAGAATTCAAAACACACTGTATGATGTTCCTCATATTCCAATGTAAA
This sequence comes from Saccostrea cuccullata, assembly GCF_032062105.1. Lineage (NCBI taxonomy): Eukaryota > Metazoa > Mollusca > Bivalvia > Ostreida > Ostreidae > Saccostrea > Saccostrea cuccullata. Next base: position 12,805 of record NW_026935450.1, on the reverse strand, counting down.
GAGACAGTCTTTGATTTAACATATAGAAGCAATTTAAATTTTATTTTTAAACAAACTAAATCGTTTAAATCTCAATCTACTTGACCTTTGAGAGATTTCATAATACGTAGTATGATGTTCTCTACCTTCCATAGTTACAGACATAGTCCTCTTTTAACATTTAGATGCAATTGAAATATTTTGAAAAATTTAAATCGATAAAATGTCACTCTTTTGCCCTTAAAGAATTTCCAGTTACAGTGTGTAATATTTTTTTTTTAATTAAAGAAATAGGCCAAAGATCGAAGAGTGCAGTCAGCCGCACTGACCGCAAACGTTCTTGATATTGACTTTGACATTCCTGTTAAAACACCTGAGGCCACAGTTTCTTTATTATAGCATTTACAATCCAAAAAAGATATCGCTGGAAAGCTCTCAAAAATATCTTTTCAATGGTTTAAAATTTTTAAAATCGGTCAAGAAATGAAAGAGAAATTACTTTTTACAAAAATCAAAAGATATCCAACCAAGATCAAAGAGGAGCACCGAAGAGCATGGTCACTTGCACGTGTCCTTGATAATGACATGTCCTGTCAAAATGGAAGTCTAACTCACCTGAGCCTATATTTTCTTTGTTTGTGTACGTACAATAAAAAGAAATATATCGTTGGAAAGGTCTTGAAAAGATCTATTTGATGGTGCAAAAAAATTTGAAATCGGTCAATAAATAAAAGAGTTATGATTTTGTTAAAAGAAAACTTCTAAGAGTACACTTGCACTCAAGTGTCCTAAACACACCTGAGAGACTATTTTGTTTATTTTTTTACTCAAACACAAAACAAATACATATTTGGAAAGCTCTTGCCAAGATCTATCTGATGGTATAAAAAAATTTAAATTGTATAAAAAAAAAATTTTTGAAAATATTTAACTTTAGAATTTAAAACTTTAAAACATCTTCTTAAAATTTAAAAAGTCAGGTTCACAATGTCAGGATTACATTCAATCATTCCTGAAAATTTCAAATCTCTATTTTGCGTCGTTTTCTCAGAATAGGACATATCAGTATTGCAGCAAAATGTCGAAAATACGTCATATTTACCGAACGGAAATGAATTCATAAAAATTTTTAAAAATCATCTCGCAAGATATTGTTTCCTATCATCTCTGAAAGTTTTATAAAAATCCCCCGAATTGTTACTGAGATACAGGTGTAGGAAAAAAAATACTAGCCCCTTGTTGCCCCTAAATGCGTAATATATGACGTCAACAGTATGATATATAATTGAAGGTCGTTAAGAAGAACATTTTTGTTTCAATAATGTATCACAACATATTGATCGTTTAAGATTTATAATGCAAATTGTTTTGGACCCTTTTTAACCCTAATTTGATGAGTCAGCTCTTTTTAATTGATATCATTTGAAAGATCTTGTCATTTTGCACAAATATTGTTCAGTATGTTATGACAAAATGACTATACTTTTTAAGATATGATACAAAATGTCTCGAAAATTCACTCCTGATTCGTTTTCTAAATTTCTACCCCTAGGCCGTTTCCATACTACACATTTCTGGAAAATTTGAAAACGCAGGTGCATCATGGGAACATGTCCTCTATAATCTCTGAAAATTTCAGTATTCTAGCTTAAGCTGTTTTTGAGTTCCATCGCAGACAAGGAGGTCCTCTAAATTTCGATCAAAGGGCGATAACTTGCGACCGGAAGTGAATTTTTCAAAATGGAATTGCCAGTACAAACTTCAGATAGAAACACATAAAGTCTGAAAATTTGAGCTGAATCGATCCAGTCATCTCTGAGAAATCCTCTGCACAAAATCGGTAAGGAAAAAAATAGTCAGAAAAGTGAAAAAGAAGCAAAATAGAATAAAAGAAGGGTCTTCCGTTGAAACGGAAGACCCTAATAAAAATAGTGGAAAAGAAACCTAAGAAAAACAAGAAGGTCTTCCGCTGAAGACGAAAGACCTTAATAATCTTTACCATCAGAATCAGTAGAAGATTTTCCGTTGGAAACGGAAGACCTTAACTAGTGCTTATTGTAACGGAGACCGTTACATATGTTCCCCAAACGTTTCCCTAATCCCTTTTTGTACTTCATTCCTGTAAGACATTTTATAAAATATGATCAGTATAGAAGGATTCCATCAACGTATAATAAAAGCTACAATAAAATCAACTGTATTTCATTTAACGCATTGTAAGTGCACGCACGTGCATGTACATGGCTACATTCCATCCGTGTTTGTCTGTCGGCGTCCGTCGTTCGTCGTCCGTCGTGTGTTAACATTTTAACATTTTCAGCTTCTTCTCTGAAACTGCTCAACCAATTTCAACCAAATTTTGTATACAGCATCTATGGGTGAAGGGGAACAGAAATTGTGAATTTCATGGTCCCCGCCCCCCTGGGGCCTGAGGGGTGAAAAAATTTTTGCAATCTTTAAAAATCTTCTTCTTTACTCCTGGACATCGAGCAGGCAAACTGTTGGCATGAATGTAATGAGCATTGAGTCTTCTACCAAAATTGTGAAATTCATAGCCCCAGGGTCAGGGGTTTTTGTGCTAGGGCGGAGCTATATAGAATATATAGTGAAAATGCATTATTTCTTTGAAAATCTTCTTTTCTGCTCTTGGGTATTAAGTAAACTAAGTACATAGTAATGTTGAGCAAGAGTGCCTCTACCAAAATTGTGAATTTTATGGCCCCAGGGTCAGGGGTTCTGGTGTTAGGGCGGGGCTCTATTGATCATTTAGTGAAAATGCATTTATTCTTTGAAAATCTTCTTCTCTGCCCCCTGGTAATAATTGAACTAACTAAACACATAGTTATGTTGAGCAAGAGTGCTTCTTCCAAAATTGTGAATTTTATGGCCCCAGGGTCAGGGGTTCTGGTGTTAGGGCGGGGCTCTATCGATATTGATTACATAGTGAAAATACATTAAATCTTTGAAAATCTTTTCTTTGCTCCTGGCTTTTATGCCAATGATCCAAGTATATATATTTATGATGAAGAAAGCTGCATCTAGCAAAATGATTATTTTTTTATGCCCCCTGGTCGGGGGGGGGGGGGGGGGGGGGTCATAGTCTGAAAATAAATTAATGCTTTGAAATCTGCTCTTTTAGTATTAATCAACCATTTTATTATAAAATTTGCGAAATTTTGAAATATGTTGCCCCAGGTTCAGTGGTTCCTTTGGGATGAGGTGCACAACTGGTTATAAAGTGGAAGTGCATTTTATCTTTGTTACTTTGATCTACATCTGGGTATTAGGTAAATAGAGTAAGCATGCTAAGTTCATAATTATGATGAGCAATGGTGCCTCTTTCAAAATTGTGAATTGTGAATTATATGGCCTCTGGTTTAAAACACGAACAAATTTTAATTGTTTGAAAGTAGTTGCACGATACTCAGGTGACCTATAAGGCCCGTGGGCCTCTTGTCCTGATTTCAAATGAAAGATCTTGTGACTTCAAAGACTTGTTGTTCAACACTTATTTACAGATTCCTTTTCATTGTGGAGATATGCTGAATGGAAATATTTAGGGGCTACCCCTCCAAGTCCTTAATGGGGCCGTTTTACAAAAATTTGAAGTATACATATTGTTTAAAACATTTTTCTGACCATCTTTTGTTCAATGTTGTTTATCAAAATATTCGTCCTTTTAATTTTCTCGTAAGTTTTCTCTTTATACAAAACCTGAACCTTGGTTGGTACGTTTTCCTGTACAGCAACTTTTACTTATTTATTTGAGGCCATTAACTACAACTTTTAGAGTAGCTTCTAAAGATGAGAATTTGTTCTTGTGTGGATACTTCCAATTGGCTTCGTTTCTCAATGTCAGCCATCTTCAGTGTGTTTAATCAAAGAAAATCTTATGGTAATCTTTCTAAACAAACTCTGTTTACAACAATACAGATTGTTCCGCTTTATATGAAAGGGTAGTGACACAAACCATATGCTTATACCTGTCAGGCACCTGATTCACGCCTTACTTTAAGCTGCAAAAATGTAGCCTTCTCCGATTTTTGGGGGGGGGGGGGGGGGGGCTACAACTCCTTAGGATCTCCGTCATGCTGCAATGCGGCAGTGAATCACTCCCGCACGGATTTCGTCTCAAATCATCAGTAAACGGCTATTTTATTAACATCTTTTACCTGAACTCCAAAAAAGCAATTATGCAAGACATAAGATAAATCGATCCCCCCCCAAAAAATCACAACGACCCATATATCGGTTATTTTTCGTGTATTTTAACATCACAACTTGAATTTATCCTCCATGTTTACTGACCTTGATAGATTTTATTTTGAGACAGCCAATGAAAATTTAGTTTCTACAAGAGCGGATCTTTTAGGAATCCCTTATTTTAAGCATACATATCGCTGTTTTCGTAAAATTGACACTTGAAATGGTTTAATTTATAGATATTTTTGTGATACATTTAAGCACAGTCGTCTACAAGGTTAGCTTTTTAAAAAAAAGCTGAGGGTCAGCCACTGGAATACAGAAAGTTTCTCTCTTGTTTTGTAATGGTTTATGATTTGATCTATATATCATGTTGTGTTCCTTAAATGTAATAAATGCCATTGTAAGAAAGTTAATTATTTTTTTAATGCTGCACATTATAAATAATAAAGCATAGAATAAATTTTAGTCTGCATCGTGATCATTACAATGATCTACAATAATTATATAAATTCTCTTCGGCTCAGACATCAGAGAAAGTTCATCTCATACCGGTAAATGAACAATTAAAAGCCACCATGGCATATAAGATCACGTTAAATTCTATAAAAATGATATAGATTACGATGAATAAAGGGAAGGTAGACTTTGTGTTAGATTGTTTTTAAATATTATCAAATAACAGTTTTCAGTTGTGCATTTCGAGGCAATGCATGATGTGGAAGAGGGGGGAGCATACTGCATATATATTTAACTCAATTTCGAAGTTTGAGCATCCATTTTAGTGTTATTAGGAAAGAAAAGAATTGCTTCCCAAACAGTAATGAACGCCACAGAAAACAATTCAAAATATGTTTATACATGCAGTACGTATACATAAAATGTCTTTGATGATGTACGTCTACCATCATAGCAAAACTATAGATTAAAATACTGGAATCCATCCTCCCCCTCTCCTTTCATTGGGGTGTGTGTGTGTGTTGACCCTGTCTATAAATCAGCACAGTTCTCTCAGCTATCGCATTTCCACTGCGGTCAATTTCTTAAATGTGGGCGCGGTTCACGTGCACAAGCGGACTTGCACGTCCATCACCATACTGTCTTACGCTGATCTTCTGATGTTTTCATAACTTCTAGGCCTATCATTAGAGTGAAAAAATTGATCGTTCATTTTTTCACTATTTTGGGACCTTTGTGGCAAGTGGATTGTTGTGTGAATTCCGACCCGTACATGTCTTATGCAAGGTATTGAATATTGATCGAGAGAGTCTTGCATCAGGCATCGAGAGGAATACACAATTTAAATCTTCGGCTTGCAATGGCGATTGAGGGAATGAATATACTTATTTTTCTGTTAGAAGCAATGAAATATTTTCATAGTATGATTTAAAAACTGACAAATATCCCATCTAGAAGCTGTACAGTCGTCATAAATTTTCTTCGAGAACGACGAAGAACAATGCAGTCTATAAATAGATCGAGATCGTGAGTGTGCGTGAAGAAGCACGCCCTCTGGTTGGAGAATTTGTGCAAATCTTTTTTCCCAGATATCCGATTAACGCAAGCGCACTTGCAGTTTCATCCTAACGTAACTAGTCAGCCCGGGGGCTGACTAATAACCATCGACATTTGCTTTATTAAGTTGTTCTAATTTTCAAGTGAAAGTCTCAGTACGTCACGCGTGAACTGTCATGGCTGCTTCTGGTAAACACGCAGATATATTTTACATGGTTTACGAATTTAGCGGGCTATGTTGTTAACATTAAATAAAAATTCCGTCTTCTAAGAAGTAAGTTAAATGTAAAAATAATTAATTTTGCCTTCAATCGCCCGTATTTAAAAAATATTTTTGCACCATTACGGAGATGCGATGGACAAGCCTAGTATTCCGACGGTCCGATAGTCCGACAACCCAGTAGTCCGACGGTCCGATAGTCCGACATCCCAGTAGTCCGACGGTCCGATAGTCCGACAACCCAGTAGTCCGACGGTCCGATAGTCCGACAGCCAAGTAGTTGGACGGTCCGATAGTCCGATGGTGCGGTAGTCCGAAATTTTTACCATCACCAATATTGTAAAGAGTTAAAATTAATCCTATCAGACATCATTTCAAGGAAATTACGAAAAACCACCAAACCGACAGGGTCTGATCATGTAAATAAATCAGACAGCTTCTTACAGAAGCTTTTAAAGCGTGAACCTAAAATCAGTTAAACCGAGCGTATTGCATGCACATGAAGTACAGGCAAATAATTAAATGACCTTTATCAAAGCAGGGAAGTATGGGGCACCGTTTTTTAATTTTTGAGGTATTTTTTTTTATATCAAAAAACCATTTTGTGATATGAGAAATTTGAGTGATTTTTTTTTATATCAAAAAATTCATTTTCTGATATAAAAAATCCTCGGGATTTATGATCTCAAAAAACGTAATTTTTGAATAAAAAATTCGAATTCCTGATATCAAAGAATTGATTTCTATGATGCGCCGTTTTTATATTTTTGAGGTTTTTTTCTGATATCCAAAAAAAAAAATCTTCATATCAATTAATTTGAATTCTTGATATAAAAAATATTTTTTGATATCAATAAATCAATTTCTGATATTAAAAAATTCGAATTCTTGATAACAAAAAAAATTTCTTAATGAAGGACGTGAAGATAACGAACAGTATTCAATCTCAATCTTAAACAATATACAAAATAAGTGCAGAGCAAACACGGACCTCCGAAACATCAGAGGTGGGATCAGGTGCCATGGAGGAGTAAGCATCCTCTGCTGATCGGTCACACCCGCCGTGTGCTCGTTGTCATGATCAGGAAATAACGTAAAAAGATCTGTCGTCTATTCAGTGTATAAATAATGGACTAACAATCTGTATGAAAAACATCAGTCAGCATTTGACTCAATGATAAATTGTATTTGCTGACAAGGTCATTGTATCGACCATAGAACTTACAAAATGATGACTTTAAACGAGACTGTTGATATTCTTGTTTCATCAACTTGCTTGTCAATAATTTACCTCGTTTAAGAAATTGTTCATACGTAGAGCATGCTCTTGCGTATCGAATCAACTGAGATAGATATACTCCGTTTGCAGTTGATGAAGGTATATTGTTATACCCTTATAAGTATCATTCTATATAGTTATTACTAATAAAAAGTCCAACAAAAGAACTGTTTATTACAACGGTCTAACAATTTCACTATTGACCGGTCTTACATAAGAATTGTTAGACCGCAACGTCACTCTTCTGTTATTTACGAGTTGATGGACATTTTCACCTTCAGGTCAACTCAGTTATGTAAGGCAAGTTGACGATAGAAAAGTTAATATCAGAAATTCAAATTTGTGATATCAAATGTTGACCTAATTTTTATACCCCCGACCAAAGAACACACCTCGTTTATTCAGTTCCTTCTACTGATGAAAAATTGTATCACATCTTTTTACAGGCGTTTTTAGAAACTCCACATAAATAAAAGCACACCTCGAACATATATATTGAAGACATATATATTGTCAATGTTTCTTTTTTGAAAGGAAATTTATTTTAAGTATACACAATAACATTTTCATTGACATGCCTTATTGTGTCGGTCCGACAAAAAAATAGTGCATTTTAAACCCCCGAAGAATGAAAGTGTATTTCGTCACTTCTCATATTCCTATATGTGCATATATGCCTTGTCGATTTTTAAAATTTTCAAACTAATTGCATAAGACATTGGTTAATTTTTCTGTGCCAAGTTCGTTGGGATTTATACAAATGGCACATTAGGCCTAACATAGAGATCGAACTACTTTTTCATATTCATACGCACCATGCTACTTTGCTTTGTAAACAAAAACACGCAAAATCGGCAGCACAACAGTGACTTCAAAAGAAATTGACGGGACTGTGGAGGCTTACTATATAGTGGAAATTTTTAGAAGGTACGTAAACATGGTAAATGTAAATACATGTAAATTTAAGTATAGTTGGACGTGTTGCCCTGAAATATAAACTTAGCCAGTAGTTTATCGATAGGACTTCGTATGGTACCGACCGAGTAAACATTAGCGCCACCTTGTTTTTGCGGCTTTAGGGGCCTGATTCTATATAAATTTTTCTTTGTGTTTTGTCCGCAAAAGTAGCTTCCATTGTGGTAATGAGGCAACTGCCTCACTAGAAATATTATTTCAAGTCTTTGAAAACACACAAAACAGCAGTCGTGCGACAGGACATGCCATTGAAATTTCAAAACAGCAGTCGTGCGACAAGACATGCCATTGAAATTTCGTCTAGATTTCCACTTTCTTGAGAGAATCGGTCATGTTTTAGTGAAAATCGAATGAATATTTTTCTGAATGCAATGATACGAAACGAAATTATCCAAGATAATATTTCTACTTGTTGTATCATACGAAAAATACGATTCCAACGAAGCATCTGTTGGAACGACACCATTTTTATTTTAGCCAGGAGCGGATCAAAATCCACCACACGCACCTGTTCATAATAAATCTGGAATAAGTTTTTTTTAATTGATTTATGTTTACTCATATCGCTTCAGAAAAATATAGACCACTTTTTTAATGTAACATAACAGGGTGAAAGTGTCTAATTTATTAATTTTCATTATAAAATTAAAAAAAAAATCGTAAATGGGAATATGTGAAAAAAAAACACATGTTCTGGATGACATGCGAGTACAAAGGCATCCTGTGTCATAAAACTGTGGAATTAACAATTTAAGATGTAAGAAAAAATAAAGATCAGATCGAGATTTTGATGATCTTAAAGATGATTATGTTGATGATGTCAAGGGCTCAAAAAAGAAAAAGACAAAATTTTCTGGAAAATATCAGGTTCAAAGAAAAATTGTCAAAGCAAGTCTCAGCTATTACTTGCATTGCAGCAGATATGCATCAAGCATGAAACAATTTCTCAGAAGATAGTAGAGGTAGACAGTGTACGTGTTGCTAATGCACTTGTAAGCATTTTGTATAAAGAAGTGGTTTGAATTCCTACAGACGATTGAATTCAAGTGATCTAAATTTATTGCTCTGGATAAGATGATGATTTACATTTAAGATGTCATAATAAATAAAATACTCTTCAAATCTTACATTTTACTTGCTATTTTATATGTTGTTTTAATTTAGAATTTAAAATTTGTTATTTTTCTAGAAGTATTAACCATAAGGGCCAGAGAGCATAATGGTTCCTGGAAGGATTTGTTTACAAAACCTTTTTCACTGCTTCTGGAGGTTTGTTGGTTAATTTCTCATTCCGGAGAAATTTAACTCCATCACTACCATGTTGGGGGTTCCCTAATGCCAGATAACATCTCCAGGAAAGCAAAGAGGTACTTTTAAAATGTCATAATAAATAAAATGCCCTTCAGATCTTCAATTGTACTTGTTATTTATATGTCGTTTTAATGATAATGTAAAATATTTTATTTTTCTAGAGGTATACACCACAAATGGCAGAGCATAAAGGATGGCTGGGAGATTTGATAAACTTACTGTTGTAGGAGAACAATTTCAAGCATTGATATATATTAGAAAATTGTGCTGTCAGTCTTTTGTATGACTTGGAGGACAAGCTTCCCCTTGAAAACTGGAACAAATGTGAAATGAAGAATGTGTATCTTCATATTGAGAACTTTTCCTTGTAAAATCACCTCTGGGAAAAAGTTTATTTCATATCAATTTATTGTGTTCATTATCTGGTCTAATTTTATATTTGTAATTGTTTTAAAATTGCATGGCGAAACACATTTTTGCTCACCTGAGTCAAAAGCTTAAATGAGTTTTTTGATCCGATTTCTTTGTTGTCTGTTGTGTTGTAAACTTGTTACAACTTAATTTTTGTTCAAATGATGCCCCTTCCCCCCTGGGAGCTTGAGACCATTTATAAAGTTAAACTTCTCAAAATGGAACTGATATCTTCTTTTTTTCAAGCCAAGACACTCAGGTGATGTACAAAGTATGTACTTTGAAGTGACATCAATTAGAAGCAATATCATTTTTAAACCGCAGTTTGATAGCAGAAATTTTATTTTCAAGAAAATGTTGGAGGCATATGTTTATTTATATCATATTAATTTCATGTTTGTGAATTTCAAAACCGATTTCAGCTACAATTTACATTGGAAAAAAATGCAGTTGTCCAACTTGTGTCTATTGTGTGTCATGAAAGAAAAATCTTACAGCTTATTGTGATATGCAACAAATATTTTACCGTGACCATGTGTTTTTGCAACAGTTGTAAAGTGTATATGCTCAAGAATATAATTATTAGTTTTCTCCTGTGTCCCAAATATAACTGTGTTAGTACTTTGATTTATGTAGCATTTATTTGTAAATCAGGGTCCTGTGTAAAACTTCTGATATTAAGATTACACACATTTTGCATTCTTAATGCTTGTTACACTTGTGAGAAAATTATGAACACAATTGTGACGGCGACTTTCTCTTTCTAAAAAAAAAATCATTTTCTTGTATTTTCCTGTATATTGTGCTTTTACACATTCAAACTGGAAGACTGCAATGTTAAAAAAATCTAATATGATAAGTATAACAATAGTAATTGTCAAATTGATAATGAAAAGTATTTTAGCTCACCTGAGCCGAAGGCTCAAGTGAGCTTTTCTGATCACATTTTGTCCGTCGTCCGTCCGTCTGTAAACTTTTCACATTTTCGACTTCTTCTCAAGAACCAATGGGCCAATTTTCACCAAACTTGGCACAAAGCATCCTTGGGTGATAGGAAGTTTTAAATTGTTGACATGAAGGGCCAAGTCCCCTTACAAGGGGAGATAATCAAGAAAAGACAAAAATAGGGTGGGGTAACTAAAAATCTTCTTATCAAGAACCACTGGGCAAGGAAAGCTGAAACTTATGTGGAAGCATCTTTGGGTAGTTAAGATATTTAATTGTTAAAATCATGACCCCCATGGGTAGGGCGGGGCCACAATAGAGAATCCAAGTTTTACATAGAAATATATAGAACAAAGCTTTAAATATCTTCTTCTCAAGAACCACTGGGCCAGGAAAGCTGAAACTTATGTGGAAGCATCCTTGGGTAATGTAGATATTAAATTGTTTAAAATCATGACCCCCGGGGGTAGGGCGGGGCCACAATAGGGAATCCAAGTTTTACATAGAAATATATAGAACAAAGCTTTAAAAATCTTCTTCTCAAGAATCACTGGGCCAGGAAAGCTGAAACTTATGTGGAAGCATCCTTGGGACTTGGGTAGTGTAGATATTAAATTGTTGAAATCATGACCCCCGGGGGTAGGGCGGGGCCTCAATAGGGAATCCAAATTTTACATAAAAATATATAGAACAAAGCTTTAAATATCTTCTTCTCAAGAACCACTGGGCCAGGAAAGCTGAAACTTATGTGGAAGCATCCTTGGGTAGTGTAGATATTAAATTGTTTAAAATCATGACCCCCGGGGGTAGGGCGGGGCCACAATAGGGAATCCAAGTTTTACATAGAAATATATAGAACAAAATTAAAAATCTTCTTCTCAAGAACCACTGAGTCTGGAAAGCTGAAACTTATGTGGAAGCATCCTTGGGTTGTGTAGATTCTAAATTTTAAAAATTTTAAAAATCATAAAAGGGAAGGGGGTAGTAGGCATCATAGGTAAAGAAAGAGAGGGAATCTGGTAAAGAACTGCATCACCGAAGTTACTCTGGTGAGCGATGTGGCCTATGGGCCTCTTGTTTTAACGAGATATTACTTTTGCTGTATCCACATTAAGGACATTCAGATACTGTTGTACCATGATACACTGTAGGTATGAAAGAGCGTTTCATTTCATTTGTTAAAATAGGGCACTAATACACAATAAATGTATAATTATAATGTAAAAAGAAATGCTTTCCTTATTATTTCACATGACATTATTTGTTTATGGGATTTAATAATACAGTGCATCATCTCATGAAATTGACATCAGAAATCAAATGGAAGTCTAAATTTCTGCAATTTTTAAATGGCAATTTCATTTCCTTATCAGTAAAGCAGTGTTCAATTTATAAGCTTGAACAACCATCAACTCGTATCAGTACTTTCAGCACTTTGATTTCTTTTTTATTGGCTTAACTCTAGCTTACAATCATCAAACTTGGACAATTTATACATCTTGGGTAGACAGTGTGTCACGACCTATTACAAGGTCATTATGACCTTTAATTTAAGTAATTAAAAAAAAAATAACTCTTTAAAATTTTAAATTTCATAATCCTAAAAAATGTAAAAATATAGTTGTATCCTTATTAAAAAAATGCTAAATTAAGTAAAAACTTATTTTTTATCATATACTTTACAGCAAATTCTGTAACAAATGTTAATGATTTGAAAGGAATTCAGTTTGTCCCATGGGCACAATTATCAAGCACTGGTCAAGGAGAAATTTTGATAGCAGAAATGTGCATGTCAAATTAGAGAGAAATTAATGAGTTCATTGTCGGGAGTTAACTAACAAGAGCATCATGCTGTGTTATCTTAATTTATCTCTTGGGAGTTGGGCAAAAAGAAATGGCCTTATAGTTGCTTGTGTTGATTAAGAGTTCTTGATGGCTGTAGTTTAAATAAAGATCATTCAATTGGT
>NW_026935449.1:0-67235 GCF_032062105.1 Saccostrea cuccullata | reverse complement strand
TGAGGCCATTCCAAGTTTTTTTCTTTGTTTAGCATCCAACCTAAATTTCAAAACATTTCTTTCCTTCCAAAAAAAAATTACAAAACAAAAGGGGAAAAAACAACATTTTACGCAAAGTTCTTTGAGAATTTTCCTCATATTATAGCTAAATTAAACTACTACTACTACTAGTTTAATGAAACAAAAAAAAAAAAAAAAAAAAAAAAACTTGAGCACATCACTTTCAAAAAAGAGAGATGCTGATCCCAGAAGAGTAAATTGCTTGTCAAAGATTTGTATTTGTCAATTTCATTTTGTGTTTGTTCTTGTGTGCTCGCGAAATTTAAATTCTCGCGTATAATAGTATTCCTTAAGATTATATAGAGCAATAACCATAATTTGTGAAAATTTTGTCTCGCTAATCAAGAGTCAATAACTATCTCGCGAAAATATGGTGTCGCGAAAATTTAGTGATCTACAGTATATATTCATACACACTAAAGTCTGATTTTGTGATTAACTAGATTTCATGGAAAGTTGTCAATTTAATTCATAATGTCATATAAGGAAAGACATTGGCAAATGTAAATATAAAAGTTTATTTCTTGTTTTCTTTAACTTGTCACTTTTAAGCTATTGCAGTAATAAATATTTAAATCAGGTGTCGCAGTACACATTTGCCATGTGTAGCTACAGAGAGAAAAAGCCTGATCCCACAGAAATGATGCAGCTTGACGGATTTACGGTAGATTACTGTGAACAAATTCCAGGTTAGTCTGTATTTAATAACTTGTGTCTAGTAGAAAAAAGAACTTATAGAGTAAACTTGCTGTCAGTGAAGTCTTACTTTATCACCAGGCACCAAAAGCACTGATTAGTAATAAACTGTTGTAATGAAATATGGATTTGTACATTTTCCATCTGGAGCCCATTTGATATTAGAACTGGTGTCTCTTGTCAGAGTCTGGCCATTTTATTGCCATTGCCTCTCTATGATATTTGTGCATAGTGGGGTGGTTCTTCGGGTGGGTCTCTAAATTTATAGATCAATTTTATGACTATCTTGTGATAAAACATCAAACAGTTTTTGTTTTTCTCCACCAGAAGCTGAGGGTCTAGGAGGGAAATATTTCTTCAACTGTGTCAAGGAGGGTGACAATGTTACCTTTGCCACGGATGATGAAAATGAAAGGACACTCTGGGTACAGGCTATTTATAGAGCAACAGGGCAAACCCACAAACCAGTGCCCCCTGTTGTGCAGACCAGCAAAATATCCAACACTCAGATCTCTCGCATGCAGGGAGGTTAGTTATTTAAATTATTATTCATCAATCGTTTTTGAATGATTAATGGATTGCAATTTTTTTTTTTGGCCAAAGTCCAATGCAAATTCACAGGAAGGTTTATATCTTTACAATATTACAATCCCATAATCATCTTGATTGTGGAATTTCAGTGAAATGCCAAGTTTCATGTTCCTTGAAAGAACAGGTTAGATTTTAGAAGAAAACATGAAAAATCTATATATATTTTTGCTCTTTGTAAGTATCAATCAGTGAGTAAATGGAATAACTTTATATAAATGTCCCTTGTAGATGCTGACCGAGCCAGAAAGCATGGTCTAGATGAGTTTGTCCAGGCTAACCCTGTAATGTTTGACAATGCCTTCATATAAACACAGCATATGACTTTACTGTTCTTGATACAAAGATTTTTTTAAAAACATTTTCTTCTTATATATAACTTCATAATAATTTGAATTTGATTCCCCATTGTTTCCAGTTCTTGCCCCAAAGGGCCATGATTTGAATAAATTTAAATCCTTAATACATGAGGATGCTTACATGTCAATATGACTAAACATAGCTTTTATGTTATTGGGATTTTTTATCTTTATTTTTCTATGTAAAACTTTGATTCACCATTGTGGCCCAACCCTATCCTTAGGCGTTATAATGGTTTGAACAAATTTAATTCTACACTACCTAAGGATGTTTCAACATAAATATCACTAATCATGGCTTTGAAGTACTTGAGAAGACGACTTTTTAAGATTTCCCTATCTAGTCCTATGTAAAACTTTGATCAGCCATTTTGGCCCTGCTACCCCCGGGGTCAGTTAATCATTAAACAAACTTGAATCGACACTACCTGTGGATGATTTCATCGAGTTTCATCTTTCCTGGCCCCGTGGTTATTTAAAATAATTTTTTAAATATTTTACCTATATATTCATATATATAACTTTGATCGGCCATTTTGGCCCCACCCTATCCCGGGGGTCATGATTTGAACAAACTTGAATCGACACTACCTGAGGATAATTTCACATGAGTTTCATCTTTCCCAGCCCAGTGGTTCTTGAGAAGAAGATTTTAAAAAAATTTTCCTATGTGAACTTAATTGGGCTACCATAAAAAAAGTTATTAGGAAAAAACAGAAAATTTGTGGACAGAAGAAGACAGACGGACAGACAGAGTGATTACTACAGGGCACCCGCAAATCCTTGCGGGCCCTAATAATTTAAGCTTTAATCTTATTAATTCTAAAGAAAGAAGATTCTTGATAGAAGCAATACCTGATGACACTTCATTCCTAACCAAGATTTTTCACTATTGGAACCTTGAGCAGATGGGACCCACATGTAGGATATCAGTAATATCAGCACCTGGCAAATCTCCTTCATTTAGAACTGGCAGATCTCAGTCCCTGGATAAAGTCACATCTCTATCATTAGAGACAGACATGCTTTCTTTCCAGGGTCAAGCTTCATCTCCATTTTTAGAAACTGGTTCACCTTTGTCACTGGGGCATGGCATATTTTCATCAATAAAACCATACATATAGGTCCATTTCTACTCTTTAGATCTGGAATGCCTTCACGACTAGGGCTTGACACAACTTCTTGAGGGCTTGGAATGCACTTTTTGCTTGACATTTCACCATCTGAAGATGCTGGCAAAATTCATACAACATGTATTAAATAAATGAATAAAAATGTTATTTAAGGAATAACTGTCTTATTTTTCGATTTCATGATGTGATCAATCAATTGGTTGGCGTGATAATTTGCATAAATGCAGAAGGCATTTATGCATAAAGTTATCATGCAAGCAGATACCATTGATCATTGTCATGAAATTGAAAATGACAGTTATTCTTTTCTATATTTGTGTTTCATTGATTCCGCCAATAAACATGCTACAAGCCCTGCTTCTTGTCTCTATATTTGTTTCGCCCTGCACGTGATTTTTTTTTAGCAGCACCTATCAATGAACCAGTATATTGATGGAGAAATAAAGTGCATTCATTTGACTATTTGTAATTGTCTCTTGAACAAAGACATTGGAAACGAAAATATAATTTGACAAAGTAATGAATTTAGATTTATATTATCTGAAATAAATTCAAAATATTTATCAATACGGATAAAGGTTATTTATATACAATGATATAAGTGTGATTACATCCAAACAATATTTACTGCATGCAATACTTTTGCCTTTGGCTTCTCAATAGATGTGATCATGAACCAACAAAAAATTCATTCCCTGGTGAATCTTTATCTATCCTATTTATTTTTTTAAATTCCTAAATAATTCACCTGTAACACTTTTAATGATGAGGCTTTTCTTCCTGACATTCTCCTAGCTGTGGAACCTGGAACATATCCATCACTAGTCCTTGCTGAATTGCATTGACTAATCCTCTAGCAATATCTAGCTTGGCTAATATCTGTGTTGTCTCTATGTTCAGGATGGACTCAAGCTTCTGGTTGCCTTGAACATTCTAACAAAAAAAATTATAAATTAAATTCAGAATGTATTGGAATTTTTTTAAAAGTAGGAACAAATCTTAAATACATGTTGTAAAAGCATTTTTATACAGAAATTTATCAATTTTATTCTCAAAGTAAAAGTTTGTAATACTATTGAGTTCCCATTCCTATACAAGAAGCATAGAAATTAAATGATCAGGGATTAGGGTGCTCTCTGGTTGGACTAGACACCTTTTCCTTGGGCATTTTTGGGGTGTACCTCAGAGTGAGTTCACTTCAAATTAAAGTTCTAGGAGGTTTTTGGGTTTTCCCTCTTGACCATGTTGACCAACCATAGATTTGCTAACATTTTTTGACCAATCAAATTGGGCATTTTAAAACATGTGTCATTGCAAATGTTACCATGCTAGATACCAATGCACTAAACTACTTTCTTAGTAAATAGTTGAGTATCTATTGTTTAATAATATTTTTTTCCACTTTTAAAATATGATAGTAGCTGATAAATTACAATCATAAATCTAAGTGTTGGCAACGAGTACCCAGTTAACTGGTTAACTGTCGAACGATGTGAGTATCGGTTAGTAAAACTGCTATTCGGTTGCTTGGATAAAATGAATTCTCCATAGTAAAGGCATAGAAATAAATGTTTAATAATTTATAAATGTACCGGTATACTAAATTACACATTTCCCTAATTTTAGATACCATTAGACTTGATCTAGTGCATGGTTGTAGTGGATCAAACTGTTTTGATTAGTTTTCACAGTTTATATAATTGATAGCTTTGATCGCCTGGGGTATATATCTTTTGAAGACCTGAGTTATAATTACCTCATTTGATAATTTAACAAGATGCCGTCGCAGACATAATAAGCTTGGAGTTTACCAGAAGAACAGCTGATTCAAAATCTGTTAAATCACCTAATCTTAAAATATTCGGAAACCAGCGATTTACTGGAAACTCCACATACTGACTATTAATTATGGAGTATGTAAATAATTATTCTCCTTGATTGCGACATATTTCGGGGGCTGAAAAGGAAAGTGTAAAATGGTGATTGACAATGACATATTTATTTGTCTTCTCCGTGTGTCGACTTCCTTATTTTCTTTATTTTAAAACAGTAAATCTTTGATGATATCATATGTGTTGTAAATATTATGTCCATATACAGTATATTTGCAGATTACTATACCGATAAGTATAGAAAAAGATAAATAATAGATATTGATGCTTTTACCAAAAATCATCCGAGTAACCGGGTACTCGATCGGAAGATGAAACGAGTAACCGCTTAATAAAAATCGTCCGATTTGCCAACACTTATCATAATGTGTTATTACACTATGCTTTAAATCACGAGTGTATACATTTGTTGGAGACAAGAACAAACGTGTCAAACATTTGGAAATTCAATAACATTTAATAACAATGAATAAATTGGCTGACTTTTGAATCGCCTTCGGCCTCAGTAAACTAACATACTATATGTACATGGTCTATTGTCTCATACGATTTGGGTTTGTTTCTACTTCTATTTCAATGCACTCGATCCGTAATTTGAAAATAATCTATTACATGTATTTGTAAATTAAGATTAAAGAATCTTTATTTTCAAAAAGTTAAAATTACAAGAATATGAACCCACCAAAAATTGTGTATGATCACAAGTACTGTTTTTGTGGTTTAATTAAATTTATTAAGGGTGTGATATTAATGTCACAATAGCCGTATCAGCCCTGCAGGTCTGATATGGATTTGCAGGGCTGATATAGGTTATCAGCCCCGCAAATCCATATCAGCCCTGCAGGGCTGATACAGCTATTGTGACATCATGCAGCCATATTGCAATATGCAAAAAACCTGTATTTATCACTAAGTGTGTAATAAAAATATAATATTTGACTTTTGAGCAAGTTAGCGTATAGATTTGATTTAGTGCATTTCATAAAGTTCTTAATTATGAACATATGTGCAAGACATTCAGCATACTGTACTTGACTTAGCGGAAGTTTCTTTCCCCCCAAAGTGCTAAAAAGAATGCACGCCAAATGTAATGTTAATATTAGTATAGAATTTTGTGATTTCTAAAATGTTGGATATCATACAATCAAAATACCTGAGAAATAGGACCATTATACGATTAGTTTGGACTTTCAGTAAGGTGTGGCATTCTCGATGTTACCTAATTTGCTTCTGAAATTTACACTGCTTCCCTTCACTGTTGAAATATACATATGATAGAAATGCGGCCAAATGTCAACTGGTGTAGTAAATTGCCAATCAAAAGTTCTCACACGGCACAGAGGTGAGGCATAAGTCGCCTCATCGTTGTCAACAATAATTTTAAGTTCTTGATGTTATAATTTCTTAACCAATAAGAATCTACTAGTATTCACCATTACGTAGCGCCGAGAATGCCATGCTACTGAAAGTCCAAACTATAGGAGAAAATCATCCTATTAATTCGTAATATGTTGACGATGCAACCATTAGGATGAGCTCAGATACTGATTTATTTTTTTAATAAGATGGGCTTGTCAAATGTCATGTGACATTAGGTGTGTCTAGACTCTGATATCATGTGTTGTTGTATGTACTTAATGTAGGTTGCATTATAGATATACCCAACAGTGTAACACTCAGTTTTAATTAGAGGTGTAACAATACAGCGATACATCGATTGTATTGATCGCAAGGCCTCACGATATGTATATCGTATCGTCATGTATGTATCGTGATACAGTACAAGTTAATTTTCATTGTCTTATTAAAAAATTTTACATGCAAACTGAGAACTTTTAATGCAAACTGAGAACTTTTAAAGCTACAAAAATGACTGAAAACAAGGTAGTATAAAAAAATACAATGTTAAGACTATAAGTTGGCCTATAAATAACTTTGGTTAGGTAAGATATTTTTTATATTTTCTATAACTGGGGGTTAGTGAGCAAGAATATAAGCATATCAGTTAATTTAACTGTTAATGACACCTAGTGTATCACAATACGTGTTGTATCACATGACCATATCATGTTATGTATCGTATCGTTAGGAAGCTTGTGATACTCAAGCCTAATTTTAATGTTGATTTTACGCAATCAGGTGACATTCAAACTTTGCAGATCACCACACTGTGGTTTTCTGAATCCATTCCACTACTCTCGGAAACTGAAGACTTAGTATGCAGAAACATAACGTTATTGTTCTTGCATATCAAAAACTTCCATGTAATGGATTAATGTTACATAATTGACATAATTCTTCTCTTGCATATTTTTTAAATATACATTTATTTACTAGTTGTAACGGGGTATATAATAAACATGTCATTATAACAGTAACTTGATCTGAAGAGCTGTATCACGTCTCGTTGACAGGTGGGAATCATCAGATCAAAATATGAAATTTACAAGGACAAATACTGTATACAGGAAAATTTTCGCTCCCATTTTATTTTCGCCCCTTTTGGGCAAATTTAAAACAGGGCAAAATGAAACAATACATATAATTTCTGTAATAAAACTATGAATGGGCAAAATTGTTTGCAAGTGTGAAAGGGCAAAAATTAAATGGTGCAAAAATAATCCTGCAGACAGTAAGAAAGAAATCCTAGTGAAATATCTTGCTAAACATATGCTTAACCAGCCTAATAAATCTGAGAGAGGAGCTTATCCTCATATGTTACATTTTTAACAATTACTTTTCTCTTTAGAGCGGACTTTTCTCATTAAATTCTCATTGAACATCATTACTTCATAAATACTTTAACTTTCCTTATTTGATAATCTAGCTACATTTGTACTATTTAGAGTTCAATCCTTGGCAATTCACTGTACTTTCGGCATGATTGTTTGAATCATAATTATATTTATTGATTGTCACTAGTGTAAGCATTGTTATACCCCAGAAATCTAAATTGTGAGATTTAGAGCCTTCTCTACTCCCTTGCAAAAGAGCGGTAGTAAGAATTTATATCTGTGAGGTACTCGCGATACTACATGTAGGTGTTGTTCTATGAGGTCAATATTGGTATTCCGACTTTACAAATTTATTACAAGTCTTACAGAAAACTGCTATAATGTACGTACAATGTACATAATTTACCCCCTACCAAAATATAGTCTAACCAAAATATAAACTATAAAAGCAATATAAACAGATGGACAAGTTGAAAAAGATGATTCTAGTATGTGAAGAGTGTAGCTATAGAGAATTAAGCCAGTCGTCTTCCTCCCCGATCTGATGGTCGCATAAAAGTGGGTGTTTCCAAATATAAGCAAGATAATTTACATCTGGATTGAAATGAAATAATTTAAGAATACATAAATAAACTACCACAATACATTAAACAAGTCAAATGATTCTTATTATAGCCTATGACTTTTCTGATAGAAAGGATACAAAAATTGAATACATTGCACCCTGCTTTAAAAAAGATCATATCATATGATATAAAATTATAATGAATATGATCTCTTAAAAATTCAATTTCAAAGCTGTTTGTATATAAACAAACACACTAACAGTGAAAGGAGAATTAAACAGAGGGAATTCGGAAAGGCTTATCCATGATTCTGTCTAACAGGTATAAAGCGGTCGACATGAAACTACTTTGAAGTAGTGTGTCTTTGTACAGACTTTAAGTCTCCAGAACATAATTCCACAATCGTTTCAAGGAATCAAACAAGGACGTGGGTTTTTTTTCAGTCCAAACCATGCCTTACCTGCTTCCTCAGTTCCTGAGTAAGCTGTTTACACCGGAAGTGTATAATGCCCTTATAGTACAATGTCCTGACTGATTATAATAAATAGTTTTTTGTCAATTTTGGTGCATACACAATATCATTTTTATTGGAAATAATAAATATTGTTATCTTCTATGAGAATCGTGGCAAAATGCAAAATAAAATATATAAAATTTTTATTGGACATAATAAAAACGACAGGGCCAGGGGTATAATGTCCTGCTTTAGGATATAATGACCTGATTAAAAAAATCTAATAAACACAAGTTTGCATGATTTTTATATTCTAGTTTAATTCTATATCTTTTAACATGTTTAAGGATAATAATTATATGAAAAAAAAATTCACTAATAAAATTTTTTCAAGACGTACATTTTTATCCATATTTCCTTTCTGAGCATTTTTATTCCAATGCCCATAACCTGTACAGGCCCTTAGAGAGATCAAATGTGATTTTTATTTAAAAGAATGCTGTAAAATGATAATAATTAAGAAAAATGTGGAAAATATAATTGTCACTTAATGAATTGTACTGTCATATAAGTAATTTAATGTGGTAGCTTTTTAAATTAAAAGATGCTTCAGCCCAAGTTTCTTTAATATAAACAACATGAAAACAATATACACTTAATATTCAATTATTTGCTCTTTAGCAGTAGATAATAAGTGCATTATGAGTAAAATTGAGATAGGCTATTATTGTATTAAGTAATGTCTATATATTATAGGACAAGTAAAATATATATGTTGAATTGATAACTACACTGTATATGTTCTCTCTCAAGTAAAAGGGGGGGGGGGGGTACAATCCGATCTCACTTTTTGCTTTAAAAAATGAAAAGAAAACAACACCAGAAATAGG
The DNA here is from genome assembly GCF_032062105.1 of Saccostrea cuccullata. NCBI lineage: Eukaryota > Metazoa > Mollusca > Bivalvia > Ostreida > Ostreidae > Saccostrea > Saccostrea cuccullata. The sequence continues at coordinate 57,862 of NW_026935449.1, read as the reverse complement.
TTGCTGAGCTCAAGAAAAAGGGGGTGGGTTGTTGAGGTGTTTGGTACAACCCAATCTTAGGTTTTGCTTTAAAAACAATAAGTTGCAGATCTCAAGAAGAAGGGGGTGGGGTGGGGTGGGGTGGTACAACCCGATCCCACAATTGGCTCAAAAAAACTCACACATACAAACTACATTTCCATTTTCTCTAATTAAAGTGGACTGGATTTAGTTCAGTTAAAACTTAGTAAAGGTCATTTCATGTTGACATGAAATACAAAACACATTCGATTAATATACCTTTCATTTGATGAATTTTAAATCATTGTGAAATGAATAGCATAAATTGTGTACTATTTCAAGAAAGAAAATCGCATAAATAATTGTCTTTTCATTTCAACTGGGTACCCGATAGGCCTATGCAGCAATCGTCACTGCCCCCCCCCCCCCCCCCCTTCAATACTTTGATGCAAGTTTCCTCGAACCATATATTTTATCCAAGAAGTAGATAACATACCGTTTTCCAGCATAAAAATCATCCTTATCAAAAGAATCTAGGATTCTGTGCCCAGGCTTTCCTCTGTGTCTTCTTTTCCACATGTTTATTGTATCCCGCTTCAAACAATTGGACTTCCGCTTTTTTTACACACGCGCATGCGTAATCTAGAAGTGTGTAACGTCAGAGATGTGTAAGTGAAGATGGCGATTTCAATCAACACGATATCTGTGTAATCATGTGTCCGATAAAACCCCGTAACTGGGACACATTATTTTTTTGATATTTTTAGGATTTAGACATGTCAATTTTTCGTTTTCAACGATAAAAAAGTTTGGGGACTTAAATCAAGTCCCCAATGTTTTTGATGTCCCCATTTTACGACTTGCGTATCTGTAGCAGGTCCCCAGTATGGGGGAGCCACACACGCACACTCCTCACACATACACACACACACACACACAAACACACATACATATATTCAATTGTGTACTATATGTCTTTTTTTTTATTTTGTAGAAAGAAGAAAAGAATCGCGTTTTCATTGTAATATCGCGAAAAAGAATAAAAAAGTTGAACTCAAAATGATAATATTTTGTTTGTGTTATTATTAAAACTATATGTGAAGTTGGAAAAAGGCTTCATGAAAGAATGGTTGTAAAATGAATGAGGAGACTGATGAAATGAATGAGGAGACTGATGAAATGAATGAGGAGACTGGTGAAATGAATGAGGAGACTGATGAAATGAATGAGGAGACTGATGAAATGAATCTACGTTAATATTATGACAAAGAAAAATGAAATGAAACAAGAAATAACAAAATAAAGTGTTGTTACTTGATGTGATCATGTAATATGGGAAATCTTTTGTATATAGTGGAATGATTCTGATTTACACTAGAGTAAATAAAATAAATATGTTATAATCTGTCTTATATACATTAATTTTATAATTTTAATTCATGGATGATAACTTAAAAAAAAGAGAATAATTTTTACTGATATTTGACAGGTTATAACCAATTTATTTTTTAAAAAAAACACACTAAGGAAGTGTACGAAGGATCCTATAACCATTGAATAAAAAAATAGACTTCAATGAAACATTGATATACTTATTTTGTTTTTATTCTTCTTTTTTTTTTTATTTGAATATGTTGATTATATTAAACAATGGCTTATCAGATTAAATTTAGAAAAAAAGAAATTAAAAAAAAACAAACAAAGAAAGTGTACGAAGGATCCTATAACCATTGAATAAAAAAATAGACCTCAATGAAAAATTGATATACTTATTTTATTTTTATTCTTCTTTTTTTTTCTTTGAATATGTCGATTATATTAAACAATGGATTATCAGATTAAATTTAGAAAGAAAAGAAATTAAAATTGTATTCGTTAATTCAAATGTCGACTGTTATTTATTCTATTGATTTCGTGAGTCTATTATACTCTGTATATGTATTTAAAAAAAAAGACTATTTCGAAATCTCTCTTGGTAACAGACTGTTGTTAACGGATGATAGCTGACAACCAATAGAATTTGTCATTGAAAAATAACATCAGTGAAAATCGTATAAAAATATCTAAATATTTATTTTTTAAGTAGTCTAATAGCAACCCTCAGATCAGTAAGAACGTAACATTTTCATCTAACCCCCCAAAAAATGTATCAATGTGGATATTGTCATTTAATTTTCGGAGATTATGATAGTATGGATAATCACGAAAAAACGCACAGTCAGGAAAATAAGAGAGGAGATTTATTCCCTGATAGATAAGAAAAAAAACCCAGATATACAACATGTATAAAAATATTCCAAAGCAAATCAAGTCCAAGCAAAGAAAAAAAATTGGGAAAAGAAGAGAAGTATAAATAAAAGACTTGGATAAAATTTATGAGATAAAAAAAAGTATGTGTGTTGTTATTGTTGTTGACTTTTTTTTTGGTTGTTTGTTGTCCCCCGCTTTCGCGAAAGCGAGGGGACATTAAATCTCATTCGTCTGTCCGTCGGTCCGTCTGTCTGTCCGTCACAAAAACTTTAACCTTGCCCATAACTTTTGATTTAGTGGAGCTATAATTTTCATATTTCATATATGTATTCCTTGTGATAAGACCTTTCTTTGGGTATCACCAAATTTGACCTTTTGACCTTGACCTTGGAGTTTAAACTACTTTTACTAAAAAATTCTAAACTTTTACTTTGGCCATAACTTTTGAATGTTAGGTACTAGGACTTTCATATTTAACATATTTATTCTTTGTGACAAGACCTTTCAATGAATACCAACAACTTTGACCTTTTGACCTTGACCTTGGAAATTTACGTACTTATGAAAAAACTATATCCTTGACCATAATTTTTGAACGGTAAGGGCTATGGCTTTTATACTTCACATATTTTATTCTTGTAAGAAGACCTTTCATTGGATTCCAAGAACTTTGACCTTTTGACCTTGACCTTGGAGTTTTAACTACTTTTTAAAAATTATAACCTTGGTCACAACTTTTGAACGGTAGATACAAGGACTTTTATATTTCACACATGTATTCTTTGAGGCAACACCTTTCATTGGATACCAACAACTTTGACCTTTGGACCTTGACCTTGGAGATTTACGTACTTCTGAAAAAACTTTAACCTTGACCATCACTTTTAAACGATAAGGGCTAGGGCTTTCGTACTTCACGATATGTAATCCTTGTGAGAAGACCTTTTATTGCATGCCAAGAACTTTGACCCTTTGACCTTGGAGTTTTAACTACTTTTTAAAAACGTTAACCTTGGTCACAACTTTTGAACGGTAGAAACTAGGACTTTCATATTTTAAATATATGTATTCTTTATTGCAAGACCTTTCATGGGATACCAAAAACTTGGACCTATTTACCTTGACCCTAAAAATGATATCTTGCCCACAAAGATACCGAAAGCGGGGGACCACAATTCTTTGAATTTGCTTGTTTTGTTTGTTTTAACCAATAAATGATTAAGGGAAGTATACTTATTTTGAAGTGTATAACAATAGTATTATATCTGATTTTAAATGCATTAAATCCTCGCTCGGTTACAAGACGCCGACTGGAGAAAGGGAGCTAATACGAAAAAAAAGATTGGTATATTATGACATGAAAGGACTTTTGTTTGAAAGACAAATATACCCCCCCCTCCTTCCGTTTTGGTGGGAGTAGGGAGTGGTTAGATTTCAAATTTCTTTAGTTCTACTATACAATTTATTATTTCTAAACGTAACTTTTAATGGTCAATTGAAGAAATCATTCATATTTTATCCGTTTAATGTTTTAAAACATATATTCAAAAAAAAAAAATAAAATATAAAAAAAGTCACATTTAGAAGAAAGCAATCATGGTAGATCTTTAAGAAAGATGGAGGGTACGTATGTGTGTGTGTTTCTTTATTTTTGTCCCCCGCTTTCGCGAAAGCGAGGGGACATTAAATCTCATTCGTCTGTCCATCTGTCCATCAGTCTGTCAGTCCGTCACAAAAACTTTAACCTTGCCAATAACTTTTGATTTAGTGGAGCTCTGACTTTCATATTTCACAAATGTATTCCTTGTGATAAGACCTTTCTTTGGGTACCACCAAAGAACTGCGAACGGTAGTATTGTTCTCCCGCCTACCTCCAAGTCAATTTTCTAAAGTTAAGATATTCAATAAATTTTTAATATTTTCTATAGATAATTATATGATTTTTCATAAAACATTACTTATTTGGGAAAACAAAGAAAGATAACTCTAAAATTTTGGTAAAACGTGTTTTTTACTATAGAAATCAATGGAAAACGAAAAATATTTTTTAAACATCTTTCCCCCCTGTGTCACAAAAATTCCTTTTTACAGGTAATATGGAATGGTATTTCACAAATTCATACCAAAGCTTTTTGTGTGACACGGGGGGGAACATATGTTTATTCGCAAAAAACGATAAAAATGCTTATTTCCCACCAATTTCAAAGCGATATACAACTGAAACGATCATATTTTTTTGAAATATTTATGCTTTATTTATTTGCCTAAAACATAATAAAAGATATAAGGAACATTTACTTATATCCAAGACTGTTTCAAAATACGGTGATGTTTGAAACTCCGATTTCAATGGAAAAAAATCGTCTACCCCCCTTTTTTCAAGAGCTTGAATTATGGATAACTTACTCTGTAACGCTGGTATTAAGACGATTTATCAATTACCATTGAACTGTTCTTTGTATTAAACAAAGATTTTATGGCCAAATTGCTATTCATATTGAATTAAACGGTTCCAAAATGTAGGCGGGAATCGAGAGTTAGCGTGCGTGTTTCTTTGACCTTTTGACCTTGACCTTGAAGTCTGACCCACTTTTACACAAAACATTTCATACTTTTACTTTGGCCATAACTTTTGAATCGTCGATAGAAGGTTTTTTATATTTCACATAAATGTTTTTTGTGAGAAGACCTTTCATTGGATACCAACAACTTTGACCTTTTGACCTTGACCTCGGAGATTTCCGAACTTATGAAAAAATTTCAACATTGACCATAACTTTTGAACGGTACGGGCTAGGGCATTCATACTTCATATATGTAATTCTTGTGTGAAGGTCTTTCATTGGATACCAAGAACTTTGACCCTTTCACCTTGACCTTGGAGGTTGGCCTACTATTAAAAAACTATGACCTTTGCCAAAACTTTTGAACAGTAGATACTAAGACTTTTGTATTTCACATATATATTCTTTGTGGCAAGACCTTTCATTTGATATCAACAACTTTGACCTTATGACTTTGACCTTAGAGATTTCCGAACTTATGAAAAAACTTTAACATTGACCATAACTTTTGAACGGTACGGGCTAGGTTTTTCATATTTACATATTTAACGCTTTTGAGAAGACCCTTCATTAGATACCAAGAACTTTGACCCTTTCACCTTGACCTTGGAGTTTGGCCTACTTTTCAAAAACTATGACCTTTGCCACAACTTTTGTACAGTAGATACTAGGACTTCATATTTCACATATGTATTCTTTGTGGCAAGACCTTTCATATGATTGATTGATTGATTGTATATTGTTTAACGTCCCTCTTGAGAATTTTCCACTCATATGTAAACGTCACCGATGCCGGTGAAGGGATTCAAATTTAGACCTATACTCGGCACTCAGGGCCATTGAGCAGTGAGAGTTCTTTATCGTGCCAACGCCTACCGTGACACGGGACCTACGTTTTTAAGGTCATATCCGAAAGACCCGTGACTTTCACTTCTAGTGCCGAGCGCTTAGCGAAGGAACAGTAACTACCTATGTTTACGTCTTAGGTATGACGCGGCGCCGCGATCGAGAATCGAACCCGGGCCTCCCGATCAAGAGGCGAACGCTACCTTTCATTTGATATCAACAACTTTGACCTTTTGAAGTTGACCTTGGAGAATATTCGTACTTATGAGAAAACTTTAACCTTTACCATTACTTTTGAATGGCAAGGGCTAGGGCTTTCATACTTCACCTATGTAATTCTTGTGAGAAGACTGTTCATTTGATACCAAGAACTTTAACCCATTAGACCTTGGAGTTCAGTGATGATTTTAAATAAATGATATATGACAGGGTGTTCATATTTCACACAATATGTCATTAAAAATGGCATCTCACCCACAAAGACACCGAAAGCGGGGGACCACAATTCCTTGAATTTGCTTGTTAATAATATTTTATTATAAAATGGTGAGGAAAATATACAAATTTTAGAAGCGTTTTACAGTATGACAATGACTGGTTTTTAAATCTCCGCTCGGTGAGATATCGCATAACGCAGACTGGAGAAAGGGAGATAATACGAAAAATATTTGTGTATAACCGAGTTGTCTTTGCTCTAAATATTAAAAAAAAACCTTTAGAATAAAACAATCATTGTGCATGTGTTATTGTATTGGTCTGAGGGTGTGCGCATGTGTTTTCTTTTTCTTTATTTTTAAAAGTATTATTATTATAAAATGATGAGGAAAATATACAAATTTTAGAATCGTTTTTACAATATTACAAAGACTGTTTTTTAAATCGATATAAAAAGACGGATAATGGAGAAAGAGAGGTAATACAGAAAATATTTACACGAATTGTGATATGAAAGGAAACATTTCCGAATTCTCTTTCCTTAAAATGCTCGTCCCCCCCCCCCACTCCCTTGTTTAAATATTAATAATAATAATTAACGTTTATATCTTAAAAAATAATAAATTCAAATATTTTAAGTATGGTAACTCGAAATGGTCATAACTTTTTTTTCATATTATTTTTTAAAAATGCTAGCCCCCCTCCTCCTTCCCCTCTTATTTAAATATTTATAATAATAATTAATAATAATAATGATAATAATAATAATAATTATATTCTTAAAAAATAATATAAATTCAAATATTTTAAGTATGGTTACTCGAAATGGTCACAATCTTTTATCGTTTCACTTATGTTGACCCATTTCGAAAGATAAATAAGATGTGTATGATCTTTTATTAAAGCCACATTGTCAGAGAACAGGACCTCTTTCGTGATATTGAAGGCATGGAATTGACAGACGCGTCTCCATCTTCTGCTCCTTCTGCTCAATCCATGATGGATGACATCCAGGCTTCGTCAATGATTATAAGATGAGGTAATGATTTTGACGATATTGCAGTAACCAGTCCCTTCTGGTGAACATGGAGGTCGAGGGGATCTATGCCCCTTTCAGTCTGGATTTTTCAGATGTAGCAGGAGGATATGGAAATAACGAACATTATTCAATCTCAACGTCCATTAAACAAATATATAAAATAAGAGCAGAGCAAACACGGACCTCCGAAACATCAGAGGTGGGATCAGGTGCCATGGAGGAGTGAGCATCCCCTGCCGACCGGTCACACCCGCCAGACGTTTCCTTTCAAGAAGGAGACTATCTCATCTAAAATGTACAAGTAGAGCCTTTAAGTGAGGGAGTGCAGACGGGTGGGGGGACAGACGATTTCAACATTCGTTTGGTAAAAGAAAAGAACCTGAAAACGAAGGGTGTTAAGGAGGTCACCTTTGAGTTAACCTTTAAAGACCATCTCTTTCGTCAAGAGAAAACAAAAATGAAAGAGACCTAAGGTATTCTAAAAGAAGCCTTCGAGAATGCAATACACAAGCAAAGAAAGACCTCCGTCCCGGAGACATCATTAGAGGTCATTCATAGCGACGGAGTAGATTTTCCTGTCTACATCCCTTTTCGACCCATGGATGACATGGATACCGAAGCCATGTTAAATTGTATCGAGATTGTTCTCAATAGTAATGAGGACATTCCCTTGGATTCTTCCTGTCGAATTGATGTCGGCGCTATTAAATATCCTTGTGGAAGAATTGTCAAGATGTCAAACTTTACCATAAAGATAAAAAATTAACTTTCCATTGTAGAGATTCGAAACCTCGACAACGCTTGTTTCATTCGAGTCACTCTTGTTGCTCTGGCTAGTGCTTGTAAGACACATCCTGTCGAAATTCAGAGAATCAAAGCGACTCTAACGACTGAACACATTTTTTTTTCAATTTGAGAAATGTCCCCCGTGGTATTACGATGATTTACAAAAAAGGGCAATATCCAGGAGCAGAAAAGAAAATTATCAATAATTTAATGTATTTTTAAGTTATAATCAATAGAACCCGCTTCAACACCAGACCCCTGAAACTAGAACAATAAAATGTACAATTTTGGAGGAATTCTTGCTCATCGTAACTATGCATTTAATTAGTTTATTTACTGCCTAGGAGGAGAGAAAAAAAGAAGACATTGACACCTTGTCAGAATGGATTAAATGTATCAGATCCATGTTAAAGTCACGTATTAAAAGATTGAGGGGCAAAATGAAAACCATCTATCCTTCTGTGTTCAATAAACCAGAAGTGAAAAAAGAATTAGATAGATTACACGATCAGTACGTACTGGTTCCTGCCGAAAAAGCAGGTAACAACATTGTCTTCGTTTGTACGGCTCATTATATAAATTGCATTCTAGAAGAACTTGGATTTAATTCTACAAGTGGTAATCCTACTTATACATATACTTCTCTTTCTAAAGAAGAAATTCTTCAACATCACCTGTCAGTTTTGAATACTTTTAATATTCCATAGAGCCAAAATGAATTTGAACTACCTTCTATATATTGGATTCCGAAACTTCATAAGAATCCTTACAAACAAAGATACATTACAGGTTCCAGTAAATGTTCAACCAAGCCTCTGTGGTTACTTCTCACTAAAATATTGACAGTAGTGAAGGAAAAATTTCAAGAGTACTGTACAACTATATATTCAAGAAGTGGTGTAAATCAGATGTGGATACTTAAAAATTCTAAAGAAATTTTGGACAATTTGAAATCACAAGACTTTACAAAAATCAACAGCATAAAAACTTACGACTTTTCAACTTTATACACAACAATTCCCCACGACAAATTAAAATCCAGGCTTTTTGATATCATTGACAGCTGCTTCTTCAACAAAAATGGAACTCGTAAGTTTACTTACCTCGTCATTGGTAATTTGAAAAATTATTTTGTTAAAACATATTCTGATTGCACACATAAGTACTCTGAAGTTGACATCAAGAAGATGCTTGAGTTTCTGACTGACAATATCTATGTGGTTTTTGGAGACCAGGTATTCCAACAATCTATTGGAATTACCATGGGTACAAATTGCGCTCCGTTATTAGCAGACTTATTTTTATATTCATATGAAGCAGAATTTATGCAAAATCTTTTACGTGAAAAGAAGAAAACACTTGATGTGGCCTTCAACTCGACATTTAGATATATCGACGACGTATTGTCAATTAATAATGATAATTTCCATTCCTACGTCGACACGATATATCCTGGTGAGCTTGAGATAAGAGATACCACAGACTTCAACACTTCTGCTTCATACTTGGATATTTTACTTGAAAAAGACTCTAATGGTAATCTAACAACCAAGCTATATGATAAACGTGATGACTTTAACTTTTCTATCGTCAACTTCCCTTACTTATGCAGCAATATATCTTCATCACCCGCATACGGAGTATTTATATCTCATTTGATTCGATACGCAAGAAATTCAATAATTTACCTCGTTTAAGAAATTGTTCATACGTAGAGCATGCTCTTGCGTATCGAATCAAATGAGATATAAATACTCCGTATGGAAAGAAGCATATGCTGTGTCTGATCTTTCTGCCCTTACAGTTGCTGACAAACTTGCTACTGAATTTATTTCACGTTTTGGTGTTCCAAATCGAATTCATACTGATCAGGGGAGAGAATTCGAAAGTGAATAATTTAAACTTTTAGGCATAGAGAAAACTATAACCACTCCATATAGACCACAATCTGATGGCCTTGTTGAGCGTTTTAATAGAACTCTGATCGCAATGTTATCTGCGTTTGTCAATGAAAATAGAGATGATTGGGATGACCATTTACCCTACCTCATGATGGCCTATCGTGCAACCCCTCACATTAGTACAAAGTGTACTCCAAACTTGCTCATGATGGGTAGGGAAAATTCGTGCCCATTAGATATCATGGTTGGGATACCACCAGCAAATCCTGGGAAACTGTGTCCTTTAATGTATGTAAAATGGTTAGAAGTATCAATGAACAATGCGTTTGAGTTTGCATATCAAAATTTGGGTATTGCTTCTCATAGATAGATTCATTTTTATGATAAAAGGTTAAAACCAAGAGAATTTGAACAAGGTGAATGGGTTTGGAGATGTATTTACCAGATATATCAATAGGTCAAGGTTGGACGGGTCCATATCTCATTATTCAGAAACTTTCAGATGTTACTTATGAGATACAGCTAAATTCAGAAAGTACCCCAATAACTGACCATGTGGATCATTTGAAACCATTCCAAGGGAGACAACCTTCGATCAATTGGTTGGAAGATTGATTGATTTTATATTGTTTAACGTCCCTCTCGAGAATTTTTCACTCATATGGAGACGTCACCGTATGCCGATGAAGGGCTTCAAAGTTTGACATTTACTCGGCACTCAGGGCCATTGAGCAGTGAGGGATCTTTATCGTGCCAGCGCCTGCAGCTGACACGGGGCCTCGGTTTTTAAGGTCTCATCCGAAGGACCCGCAACTTTCACTTCAATGTGCCGAGCGCATGGCGAAGGAACAGTTGCAACCCATTTTAACGACTAGGTCGGTCGCGGCGGAGATGCGAACTCACGACCTCCCGATCACGGAGCGAGCGCTCTACCGGCTGAGCTACCGTGAACGGTTAATTGGTTGGAAGATAACGAACACCAAACTTCTGATGGAACCTTGAGCGAAACAACAGAACCACTTCCAATTAGTCCTTTTGTGCACCCTGAGCAAAGATCTCCTGTAAAAACAAGAACTGGGAGAAGAATTAAACCCAGTGAGATCTACTCACCATCACTTTAATATCAATTATTTCTCTGTAATTTGAAAGTAACATATTTTCAAAAGTATTATTTGTAGTGATTTGTAATCTCAAATGTGTGTAATTAACATTTGGAAATTGATTTTATCTATTATTTCATGGTAATATAAAAGAGTTGGAATATTTTAAAACAGCTGGACTGTTGGGCCTTATTCCTATACTCTGATATTACTTTGGTATAATTGATTTATTTTGAAAAGAAAATTCTTATATTAGTTGTACAATGATTTTGATAGGTTGCTTTCATGGCCGTATTGGACATTTTTGTCACCCGTGAGGAAATAGAGAAACTTAACTGTGACATCCGCCCCTTGTGGAAGGAGGGGGAATGACATGTAACGAAGAGGGATGCGAGACGTGGTTGGGGAGCTACAAAGCTTGCAGAACACACTGGACAGAGGTCCATGAGCCAAACATTGAAATATACAAATGCACTAAGGCCAACTGTCATTATGCTAGTAAGAGGAAGGGACAGGTGACTCGGCATGCGCGCCTCAGACACCAAAGCGCCGTGGAATCCACTCACACCACAGTTCGGAATCTATGTTATATAGAAGTGCAAAACAGTTTGATGCCATTGGCCCCAGTCTCTGAAGCCCGAGACAGATTTCGACGCGAGGCCGCTTTGAAAAGAAAAAACAGTCTCAACCTTGAGGCCGTATCCACTGTATCGCGCGATCAGGAGAATCGGCCGACCCAAGAGGAAGAAAACATCTTGATCACAGGAAGACAGGGGGAAGGCAATCGGTGCCAACAGTGGAAAAATATACATTGTAGTTTGACAAGTGACAGTGTAAAGTTAATGTTAACTATTAAATGATATTTTTTAATTCTATTTTACCTTTGTTGTTAATTGATTTTTTTTTCTTTTCAAGAACCTGGGAAATAAATTATATATGAAAATAGGAGAGTGTTGAAAATATTCTAGAACCACTAATGACAATGGTGTTCTGAGACTTTACTCCAATAACAGTTATAAAAAAGTTAATATACCAGCATCAAGAATCCCTTCTGTTGTCTTTGCTCCTAAGCCTGTATAAAACCTGGAGAGATAAAACTGTGTGTGGATATGCGGAAAGCCAACACAGAGATGTAATGTGAACGCCATGTCACACCAATAAATGATGACGTGATTCTTGATAGTGATTTTGTAAATAGTGTAGTAATTGTACATTAACATATTGACGTAGAAAGTTCTAAGAAAGCTTAACAGACTTTAAGAAAATCAATGACAATATTTTGAAAATAAAACCCGCATGGGCGTTGATGTAACAGGAGTAACTAAAATCATTGTGATGTACATGTACATGCTTTCAAAAGGGGGTCGTTTATACTTCTAAATTAAGGAGGCTCATTACACCGTTTTTTTGATGACGTACTACACACAAAAAAAATAAACCTCCATTGTTTTGACCAATATCCTCTGGGAATGAATTATACAGGTATCCCTCTAATATGACCCTGACCTTTAAAACGTTTTAAAAATAAATGAAACATGCGGTGTTTCAAACAGTGAAAACAAAGTAACGGATTCATTATGCATAAACCAAGTTTAGATGGATTGCTTTTAAGCAGAAATGAAAGCTAATTCTTTGCCAAACAAGTAATGTGCAATTTCATACCGAAGCCGTGAGCCCTATCAATCAATGGCATGTTTTGTATGGTAGAAATTCGAGTTTTAATCTACAACCCTGTTGAAATTTAAAAAGTTATCTAATTGCGCTGTTTACTGTGTTGGTATTACTTTATATATTCGCTTTATTGATATAATTATATACTCTGGCTATTTAAAGCTTTGTTCTAAATTTTAGATGTAAAGTTCAAACGTGTGATGAATGCGGAATTGTTTTTCCGGATTGGTTTGAATTTTATTATAGTTCTTCCGTTGTTTACATGTGCTCGAGAATTATTTGCACAATTCATGTTTGGTGTATTTTTGACGCACTATGAAGTAAGTATTTAGAATAGCATTATAGGAAGCTTTAATTATCTTCAGATTGTCAATTTTTAACCTTGCAATTTATTGTCATATGTTCTTAAGTCCGTTTATTTCTGCAAGTTTTTGTCTATGCGTCAATTTGGCATAATGTAAAACATGGTTTACTTTCGAGTTCTGTCAATTATGTCGTGTTATCAGTATACTACACAATTTAATAACATTTTATTCTGTTGAGATAAAACAGTAATTATGAATCTATAGAATATTTACCTGTCATTAATTGTTTAAGCCTAAAAACCTTCCTTGTCTCAATTTTTCTATATTTGGCGTTGCATGAATTATGGATTGGATTATTATGTAATATTAACTATTTTCTCTTTGTAACTCTTTGATTGTAATTTTACAGTTTTCACCCTCACTGGAGGAGCAATAAACAACTTTGTCAAGCAGAACTTCAGTTTGTTTAACGGCACAGTGAAAATTCATAGAAAGTCATATAGGAGTCACCAGGATGAGTTTGTCTGCAGACCCTTTAAGAAGAAGCTCACGTTACAGAACGTTGACGGTACCGGCTCAAGAGGAGTACGAAGTGAGGGTAGAGACATTTCAACGCAAATTGAGCAACATTAGGAATGAATGGAGGGAATGTTTTGATGAAATCGAAAGATCAAGCAGTGACGCTAGGACCCTTAAATCAGTAGACGAGCTTTTGAAGAAAGGCTTCGAGGCGTACGAGAAAGAGTCAAATTCTTTCTGTGAATACTTAAGAGCTACTAGATCAGAGGAAAGTGCAAATGAACTTGCATCACATTTGTTGATTAAAGAGACTTTACTGGCAAAAGTGAATGTGGCTAGAAGCAGGATTGAGCGGCTGATGAATCAATCAAATATTCCTAAAGAAGAAGACCACATGTCACAAAGGTCATATAGAGCGCTTACTCAGCGGACGATTTCTTCAAGTAAGGCTTCCAACCGCTCTATGGAGTCCATTCTTCGACAGAAAGAGGCGAAATTAGAAGCTCATCGCACCATGCTGAAACATCTAGATGAGGAGTTAGCACTTGAAGCACAACTGAAACGCTTTAGAGCACAGCGAGAGATGAAGATGGTTGAAAGTGAACTAAGTGTCCTAAAAGATGAACCACGCTTACGTGAGCTTGCGCCAAGTCTGTCAAGCAGGTCAAAGACTGAGGAATATTTAAAGCTTCTACCAAGGTTTGAGGAGGAACGCAAAAAACATGAAGATGTAGGACAATTCTCAAAGACAAACAGTCCAAAAATTGATGATTCACAGAAAGAGGCTATAGTTATGTCCACACCAGCACAGTCTTTCTCTTCCCCTTCTAATGACAATGTCCCCAGGGCACAGTTGAACCCTGAAGCTCAACCGTTTGTACCACCAGGGAACGGACTATCAATGATCGACGTGTTCACAAAACACCTAGTTAAAAGAGACTTAATACTATCAAGACTCTCGACATTCGATGATAATCCAATGATGTTTATTTCCTGGAAGATGGGATTTAACGGCATTATGGAAGAGCTTGGGGCTACAGACACAGAAAGACTGGAGCTATTGTGTGAGAAACTTGGACCAGAATCTTCGAGGCAAGCTAAGACGATAAGAGCCTGCAACGCGAGCAGTCCAAATATAGCAATCAAGAAAATCTGGGAAAGACTAGAAAGGCGCTTTGGAGCTGCGGAACAGATTGAAAACTACATTCTTAAGAAAATAAAGGACTTTCCAGAAATTACCTCAGATCACTTTCATCTACTATACGACTTAGCAGATCTAGCATCTGAAATCGCATCATTAAAGAGCCAACCTCAGTTTGGAGTGTTGTTCAGTTACTTTGACTCTAAGAAAGGTGTGAATGAACTTGTTGAAAAACTTCCATGGAACCTGAAGGACAAGTGGACTTCAGAGGCTACAAAATACAAGCGAAGTGCTGGAGTGACCTATCCACCTTTTTCAGTTTTCCTCAAGTTTCTGGAAAATACGGCAGAAATGAAGAATGATCCCGCATTTCAGTTCGAGAAGAAAGGCGCCAGGAAACAGTCAAACTTCCAAGCACAGCAGCCTAGACAAACCTCTGGCAAGTTTTCTGTGAACAAGACTTTCCCAGTGCCTAAAGTACAGGCTAGAAAGACAGAGGCCATTTCTACCAATGTGTCAGACATGTGTCCACTACATAAGAACAGTCAACATTCTCTGAACAACTGTGTTCCTTTTCGCCAAAAGCCTATTGGAGAACGTAAGAAAATAATCTTGACAAATGGAATATGCTTCAAATGTTGCAGCGGCAAGAAGCATAGGGCCAAGAACTGTAAAGCAGACGTCAAGTGTAGTGTGTGTCAAGCATCATCACATCCCACAGCCCTTCATGAAGAATCAACAGAGACACAAGATTCTGAACAATATGCTGTGAAGGACAAAAGGGGGAATCCTTATGAAGGGGAGAACGTACCCACTGTCTCTTCAGCCTGTACGAAGGTGCATGGAATGAGTAAGTCTTGTGCGAAGATAGTACCTGTTCGAGTTAGCACAATTGCTAATCCAAGGAAGTCAATGGTGGTTTATGCGATTATCGATGACCAGAGCAACCGGTCATTGGCCACTTCCTCAGTCTTCAACTACTTCAAGGATGATGGTGGTGATGTCCCTTATACACTTGTGTCCTGCACTGGAACAGTTTCGGCAACTGGAAGATTCGGTACTGGTTACACAGTTGAATCCCTAGATGGCACTTGTCAGCTGAAGTTTCCAGAATTGATAGAATGTAACGACTTACCAAGTAATAGAGATGAAATTCCATCCTGCCAGGTTGCCACGCAGTATCCGCACCTGAAGTGCATTGCATCTAAAGTCCCCCCACTTATTGAAACGGCAAACATAGAACTTTTAATAGGAAGAGACCTTACGAGTGCTCACATAGTATATGAGCAGATAGTTGGGGAAGAAGATGAGCCGTTCGCACAGAGGCTTTCCTTAGGATGGGTCATTGTTGGCCAAGTTTGTCTTGGTGGAGCCCACCTGCCAGAAGTCAGGACTTTCAAAACATTTGCGTTGAGGAATGGTAGGCCCTCAACCTTTGAACCATGTAACAACGAGTTGTTAGTTAATGATAGACTGTTCCAGAAAACCGAACATGATGAAAAGATAGGACTGTCGATAGAAGACAGAGAATTCCTGAAGTTAATGGACACATCATTCGAGAGGGATGACAGTGGACACTGGGTGGCCCCCCTTCCTTTTAAGCAGAATCGTCCACGCCTACCTGACAACAAACCACAGGCATTGCAGCGTGCAAGGTCGTTCGACAAGAACCTACAACACAACCCTGAGAAGTTTGAGCATGTCAAGGAGTTTATGGTAAAGCTGTTCGATAGGGGCCATGCAGAGAAAGCACCTGTGCTCGAAGATGACGTAGAACGATGGTATTTGCCAATGTTTGGCGTATATCATCCAAAGAAACCAGGATCTATAAGGGTTGTCTTTGACTCATCTGCACGCTATGAAGGAGTCTCCTTGAATGATTCCTTGATGAAAGGACCAGATCTTTCCAACAATTTACAAGGTGTGTTAATGAGATTTCGATTGGAAAAGTATGCTGTGATGGCAGATGTGGAGCAGATGTTCCATAATTTCCGTGTGAAGAGAGACCACCGTGATTACCTTCGTTTCTTGTGGCATCCTAACCATGACTTGAAGGCTCCTTTAGAGGAATTTAGGATGACAGTACATGTATTCGGGAATAGTCCCAGTCCTTCAGTGGCAACATTTGGGTTAAGGAAGTCAGTTTCATCTGCAGACCTGGACATTCAACACTTTGTCTCTCATAATTTTTATGTTGATGATGGACTGATGAGCTTTAGTACTGTATCGGAGGCAGTAGATCTTCTCAAGCGCACTCAAGATGCTCTCTATGATGGAGGTCGTTTACGCTTACACAAGATTACGTCTAATTCGGTTGAGATTTTGCAACATTTCCAACAAGAGGACCTCAGCAAAGATCTCATTGGACTCGACATAATGCAGGACAACTTACCTGAACAAAGGAGCTTGGGCATTGCGTGGAATATTGAAACGGACAAGTTCATATTCAGAGTAAACAAGGAACCAAGGCCTTACACACGACGAGGCGTCCTGTCGGTCATAAATAGCTTTTTTGACCCCATCGGGTTTACAGCCCCGGTGACTGTGGTGGGGAAGATGCTTCTGCGGGATGCTATGACTTCAAAAATTGGCTGGGACGACCTACTCCCAAACATCTTTCAGATCAAATGGGAAGGATGGGTAGATTCACTTAATGCTCTTGAAACAGTTCATATACCCTGTAGGTATTGCCAACTTTCCACACAACTGGCATCACATTTGGAAGTGCACATTTTCTCTGATGCGTCAAAGGAGGCAGTGGCTGCCGTGGCATACTTGAAAGTGTTCCACAAAGAACATGCGGAGTTAGGATTTCTTCTTGGGAAGGCCAAAGTTGCCCCCACACACGGGCACACGATCCCAAGGCTTGAACTATGCGCCTCGGTTCTGGCTGTTGAGATGGCAGAAATTATCAGAGAACAACTGCAAGTTTCCAAAGATGCCTTTACCTTCTACACAGATAGCCAAGTCGTTTTGGGATACATCTCCAATGACGCTAAGAGATTTCACGTGTATGTGTCGAATAGGGTGAGCAGAATACGGTCATTCTGTGGTCCGGAATGCTGGAGATACGTGATGTCTGAACAGAACCCAGCTGATATTGCGACTCGTGGTTGCAGCACCAGAGAACTCCCTTTGAGTAGCTGGCTTTTAGGACCGAACTTCCTGAGAAATAGTGAACAATGTGCAGACCAACCTCCAACCTATGACCTTGTTGATCCCGAGACAGATGAGGAAGTTCGTAAACAGGTGACTTGTTCAAAGACCACAGTCATTTCTCAGGGATCAGATTCTTCTCAACCCAGAAGTATGTCTACATGGTGTGAACGCTTTGAAAAATTTTCTACATGGGCAAGTCTGGTTCGTGCTATTACGCGCCTTAAAGGTCTTTTGAGTAGGACCAAATCTGACAAACCAAATACAGTCGCCCTAAAAGAAGATGCTGAACATTTTATCATTAAGCAGACTCAAAATGACAGATATTCATCGGAGATCCTTGCAATCAAAGGAGGAAAACATCCACCACAGAACAGCTCTTTGATTCCCCTTAACCCAGTGTTAGACCAAAATGGCATACTGCGTGTGGGCGGTCGAGTCAAACATATGAAGATTTCTGACGTAACTACGCAACCTATTATTATTCCCAAAGACAACCATGTTGCTACATTGTTAGTACGTCACTATCATGAAGAAGTTCATCACCAGGGGAGGCACATGACGGAAGGAGCCATCAGAAGCGCAGGTTTCTGGGTTGTTGGATTCCGCAGACTTGTAAATTCTCTGATTAGGTCATGCGTTTTGTGCAAGAAATTGCGTGGGAATCTAGGATGGACAAAAATGGCTGACCTTCCCCTAGAAAGAGTTGAGCCTGGGCCTCCATTTAGTTTCGTGGGGATAGACACCTTTGGACCATGGCCAGTCGTTGTAAAGAAAACTACCAGAGGTGTTAGAACTACATCCAAGTATTGGGCCATTCTTTTCACCTGCCTAGTGTCAAGAGCAGTACACATAGAATTGGTTGGAGATATGAGTAGTGAAGCTTTCATCAATGCCCTGAGACGATTCATGGCAATTCGTGGCCCTGTACGCCAGTTTCGTTCGGATAGGGGTACGAACTTTATTGGGGCAATGAAGGAGCTAGGGATAAGTGCAACTTTTGATGAAAGTGGGACAGTCCATGACTATCTAACAAAGTGTGGATCTACCTGGGTTTTCAACCCGCCCTATGCTCATCATTTTGGAGGCGCCTGGGAACGCCTGATAGGTTCCTGTCGTCGTATACTGGATGCTTTGCTGTTGGAGAACAGACCAAAGGACTTAAACTTTGATGTTCTAAATACCTTCATGAGTGAGGTGAGTGCCATCATGAATACTCGCCCTTTGTTACCCATTTCCAGTGATCCGGAAGCTCCATCTGTTCTCTCTCCATCCATGATCCTCACACAGAAAGGACATAACTTCTCTACACCCATGAACGTTACAGGATTTGGAGATAAAGATGCTATGAGAAGTCAGTGGAAGTTGGTTCAAAAACTGGCGGATGACTTCTGGCATAGATGGCGGCTCGAGTACATTCACTGTCTGCAAACCCGCAGGAAATGGCAGTTGCCAGGGACAACGTTCAAGGTCGGTGATGTGGTGCTAGTCAAGGACGACAGTTCTCATCGAAACATGTGGCCCGTTGGTGTTGTCGATGAAGTATTCCCAAGCAAGGACGATGTCATTCGCAAGGTCAAGGTCACCATTGTTCGTGACGACATTCGTACTTCATATGTGAGACCTATTACAGAACTGATTCATTTACTTGATTGTGAGTGATTTATTTGTTGTGCGGCTGATTGTGCATTGTTGTATGCCAATATGTGTTCAGAAATTTCCAAAGCTTTTATTTTGATGTTATGATACATTTATTTGTAACACAGTAGTCGAGTGAACTATAATTCTTGTTACAACATTTATATTTTTTGTGTTTACAACATAAACCAAATGTATTTTTTGGATACGAAAGGCATATTTGCCCTTTGAATTATGTATAAGTCTTTATTTAGATAAATGGCAATTTTTGTGAAAATTGGAAGGGGAGTGTGATGAATGCGGAATTGTTTTTCCGGATTGGTTTGAATTTTATTGTAGTTCTTCCGTTGTTTACATGTGCTCGAGAATTATTTGCACAATTCATGTTTGGTGTATTTTTGACGCACTATGAAGTAAGTATTTAGAATAGCATTATAGGAAGCTTTAATTATCTTCAGATTGTCAATTTTTAACCTTGCAATTTATTGTCATATGTTCATAAGTCAGTTAATTTCTGCAAGTTTTTGTCTATGCGTCAATTTGGCATAATGTAAAACATGGTTTACATTCGAGTTCTGTCAATTGTGTCTTGTTATCAGTATATTACACAATTTAATAACATTTTATTCTGTTGAGATAAAACAGTAATTATGAATCTATAGAATATTTACCTGTCATTAATTGTTTAAGCCTAAAAACCTTCCTTGTCTCAATTTTTCTATATTTGGCATTGCATGAATTATGGATTGGATTATTATGTAATATTAACTATTTTCTCTTTGTAACTCTTTGATTGTAATTTTACAGTTTTCACCCTCACTGGAGGAGCAATAAACAACTTTGTCAAGCAGAACTTCAGTTTGTTTAACGGCACAAAACGTCTTTTGAGTCCTGGATAATTAGGAAAGATAACTCTTGAATGTGGACTTTTTATACCAACTATTTTTAAATTGGAATTTTTATTTTGTTTAAACATTCTTCATTCAATTTATCACATGTAATTCATCCAAATACATTCATTGTCTCTTCAGAACTCATTTTATAAATATTTTATGCACAGATTTAAAAAAGATAACGAAATTGATTGTTTTTTAGGAGAAAACTACTTTTTAAAATAAAACTAATTTTAGATTTATTGTGTATACTTCTGTAAAGAGGATATCCATCATTTGACACTGAACGTTATGAAAATCTGGTAATAATGAACTTGAAATGAAACATTTCACTGAAATTACACAAAAGCAAAAAAAAATTTCAGAAAAATATTTATGATATCAATACATCCTTTTGGATATTTTACATCTACATTATAAGTGGTGCTGTAAAGAAATCTAAAATAAACTGTGGATGTAATGAGGCACCTTTAATTTGTCAATCTACAATTAACAATTATCAAGCCAGCATCACAATGTTTATGTTCAATTAACACTGCTCTCAGACATTATCAGGTGTCAAGGTAAACCCCATCTTCACCAGATAATCTGTTGTCAATCATTACTATATACATGGGAATATGTTCAATTTGATTGACACCTAATAAAGAATTCGTAAAGAAGACATATGTGTTCTTCTACCTTTATCTCACTAAATTATGGCTGAAATATTGCCGACTCGGCGTAAAAAACCAATAATCAATCAATCACTAAATTGTATTTTTAACGTCAATAGAGTAAATCTTAATTTTCGAATATTATATGAACAACCTAGCTCGATAAAGATTTTCATTATAAATAAAAACCTGTATGCAGAAGTTTTTTTTCCGGAATCATGTAAACAACGAAGAGAATAAAATAAAAATTAATAACGATTATTTATTTCATAAAGGAATCAATAAATAATTTAATAAAAATATAATTGAATTTTATTCTAAATAAAACAACCACAATTCCTGTTTGACTTGAACTCTAAAACCCTTAAAGTGCCTCATACCTGTGAACAATACATAATGTTAGGTAAGATCAAATATCAGGTACTCAGGTGAAAAACTTATTATTCAATTGGCAGGTACATGGTGCGTGTACCTAAAGAAATTACGAGAAGAAAAACTATATAAGAAAAATTTCTAGTGTTAAAATGCAGTTTTTGGTTCGATTTGTTTGGGGAGGGGGGTCTTATGAAGAGCGTCTTTTATTTTTTAACTTTAAACTAATTTAATAATATTCGTCAACTTTTCATTTACTTCAAATTCACAATTAAATAAAATGCTGGGCGTGGTTGATGTCAAAGGATATCTTTTGCAGAATTAGAAATTCAAGATATAATAGAGGATTTTTTTTTAAATCTAGCATCCGAATAAAGGTATCCTTTAACGATGTTCGATCCTGATATTTAAAGCTTAAACTTTTTATGCCAAGGCAATATTTAAGAAGTCTTGTACGTTTTCTACCAGTTGAACATTTATGGAGAGTTTGAATACAATGTCTTTCAATTGATCTTAATTTCACATTGGTCATTTCGTGTCATATATTCACCAAACAAACTGTCCATTTCATCAGCCATTTAAAAGTAAAAATAAAAGTTAATATACACCGTAATTCTGGTCCTTCAACGGCATTATACAAATCTGCAGTTAGTTTTCCATAAAAAGAAGAAAAAAATGCAGGCTGTGTCATTGACTTCGTCACAAATTAATATTTGGGATTACGGCGGTGTGCATACTTTTTAATAACACAATTAATTAAAAGTTGATAATTTACAGAATATTACACCAGGCAGTGTTACTTGAAGAGGGAAAACCAAACAAATGAATGTTTAAACAAAGGACAAGATAGGGTAACAGCCGAATTTTTTATATAAAAATCAGAACACTGATAAAACTGTGATTGTTTGTAGTTAAGATGTTAAATTGATGCTTACTTTAAGACAAGCACTAATTTTGATTCAAAAGCTACATGGAAGCCACTAGAGGGTTCAGAAATAGGACATTTTCCCGAATTTCCTCAATTCTGGTGGATTTTCATCATATTTTGGGTACATTTCTCTTCGGAAAACATAGAACACAGGCTTGCCTATCTGAGATTTTTACACATATACTGCATCTGATATCATTGTATAAAATATATAAATTTGGTAGATAGGCAAGCGTGTGCTCTATGTTTTCCGAAAGAAAATGTGCTGTAAATTTAGTGAAAATTTGCATAAAAATGAGAAATTTCGAAAATTGACCTATTTCCTGACCTCACTGCGACCTCTGTATATTCTTAATCTTAAAACCAGGGCTCATTTTGTGGCAGGGATGAAAACAGGTTTTCATGTATAAACTGTTGGATCATTCTGAAAGACACCCAAAATCGGGGGCCAAATACTGGCCTTACCCTATCTTGTCCTTTAACTTTTTTATACGTCCGTATGTATAAAATCATCACATAACTAGTATCTGCTACAATATTATTCGGGGCAATCATAATGCTTATTGGGGCGCTCGTGAATAAATTTTGGGGCGTTCATGTTTGTACTTGGGCGCCAGTAAAAAAATCTCTGGGGCGCTCATTCTTGGGGTGTTCTGGTTTTGGGGCGAAACGACAGTTACCCAAATTGCTAAGTATAAAATTCTTATTTTAAGATATCAATAACAAGAAGAACAATCTACCATTTAAAATGTCACACAAAAGTGGTAAAAATAGTGCTCTACAACACACTTTATAATTAATAGTTAGACCCGCCCTATTTACTATATATTCTTACCAATTATGCTAATAAGATGAAAGGCTTTCTCTACATATTACATTCCAAAGGCTGACAGTAGTTCCCACCCACTCAGAAGGCTTACACTTTATATAACATAGTTATCTTATATTCTTTATCTAATACCTCGATTCCTTTTATATTTTCATTATTCCTAATTAAAATTGCTAATATTTCAGCACAAATCAAAAATAGAAAGGGGGATAGTGGATCACCTTGGCGACACCCACGGTGTAAGAAGGATGTTTCAGAAATATGACCACCTTGATTAACTGCTGCTGTAATATACGAAAGGCTGATATTAGTCCCCACCCACTCAGAGGGCTAACACTTTATATTTATACCAAAGGTTGACAGTAGATCCCACCCACTCAGAAGGCCTACACTTTATATTTATACCAAAGGCTGACAGTAGATCCCACCCACTCAGAAGGCTTACACTTTATATTTATACCAAAGGCTGACAGTAGTTCACACCCACTCAGAAGGCTAACACTTTATATTTATACCAAAGGCTGACAGTAGTTCCTACCCACTCAGAAGGCCTACACTTTATATTTATACCAAAGGCTGACAGTAGATCCCACCCACTCAGAAGGCTTACACTTTATATTTATACCAAAGACTGACAGTATTTCACACCCACTCAGAAGGCTTACACTTTATATTTATACCAAAGACTGACAGTAGTTCCCGACCACTCAGAAGGCTTACACTTTATATTTATACCAAAGACTGACAGTAGATCCCACCCACTCAGAAGGCCTACACTTTATATTTATACCAAAGGCTGACAGTAGTCCCCATCCACTCAGAAAGCTTACACTTTATATTTATACCAAAGGATGACAGTAGGCCCCACCCACTCAGAAGGCTTACACTTTATATTTATACCAAAGGCTGACAGTAGATCCCACCCACTCAGTAGGCCTACACTTTATATTTATACCAAAGGCTGACAATAGTTCCCATCCACTCAGAAGGATTACACTTTATATTTATACCAAAGGTTGACAGTAGTCCCCGTCCACTCAGAAGGATTACACTTTATATTTATACCAAATGTTGACAGTAGATCCCACCCACTCAGAAGTTTACACTTTATATTTATACCAAAGGCTGACAGTAGTTCCCACCCACTCAGAAGGCCTACACTTTATATTTATACCAAAGGCTGACAGTAGGCCCCGACCACTCAGAAGTTTACACTTTATATTTATACCAAAGGCTGACAGTAGCCCCCACCCACTCAGAAGGATTACACTTTATATTTATACCAAAGGCTGACAGTAGATCCCACCCACTCAGAAGGCTTACACTTTATATTTATACCAAAGGTTGACAGTAGTCCCCCCCCCCCCACTCAGAAGGCTTACACTTTATATTTTTACCAAAGGTTGACTGTAGCCCCCCCCCCCCACTCAGAAGGCTTACACTTTATATTTATACCAAAGGTTGACAGTAGTCCCCCCCCCCCACTCAGAAGGCTTACACTTTATATTTATACCAAAGACTGACAGTAGTTCCCACCCACTCAGAAGGCTTACACTTTATATTTATACCAAAGGCTGACAGTAGTCTCCACCCACTCAGAAGGCTTACACTTTATATTTATACCAAAAGTTGACAGTAGTTCCGTCCCACTCAGAAGGCTTACACTTTATATTTATACCAAAGGCTGACAGTAGATCCCACCCACTCAGAAGGCTTACACTTTATATTTATACCAAAGGTTGACAGTAGTTCACACCCACTCAGAAGGCTAACACTTTATATTTATACCAAAGGCTGACAGTAGTTCACACCCACTCAGAAGGCTTACACTTTATATTTATACCAAAGGCTGACAGTAGATCCTACCCACTCAGAAGGCTTACACTTTATATTTATACCAAAGGTTGACAGTAGTTTCCACCCACTCAGAAGGCTTACACTTTATATTTATACCAAAGGCTGACAGTAGTTCACACCCACTCAGAAGGCCTACACTTTATATTTATACCAAAGGTTGACAGTAGTTCACACCCACTCAGAAGGCTTACACTTTATATTTATACCAAAGGTTGACAGTAGTCCCAGCCCACTCAGAAGGCTAACACTTTATATTTATACCAAAGGTTGACAGTAGTTCCCACCCAATCAGAAGGCCTACACTTTATATTTATACCAAAGGCTGACAGTAGTTCCCACCCACTCAGAAGGCTTACACTTTATATTTATACCAAAGGTTGACAGTAGTTCCGTCCCACTCAGAAGGCCTACACTTTATATTTATACCAAAGTCTGACAATAGTTCCCACCCACTCAGAGGGCTTACACTTTATTAGCTCTTCTGAGCCAAAGGCTCAAAGAGCTAATGCTATGGCCATTTGTGCGTCGTGCGGTGTGCGTTAACTTTTCAGAATATGGGCCATAACTCAAGAACCCTTTGGCCAATCTGTGTCAAATTTGTCACAGGGTATCCTTGGCCCAAGGGCTACCATTTATACTAAAATAAGGGTTGGGACCCTAAAACAAGGGGAGATATTCAGGAAAACAAAATCAAAAGTACTGGTATCAAAAAAATCCTTTTCTCTAGAACCACTAGGCAGATTTTCACCAAACTTACATACAATGATCAGGATATGTTGAAGATTAAAAATTGTTCAAGGCATGACCCTGGGGCAAAGGGCGTGGTCTCAAGGTCACTTCAAAGTTGACCTAAATTTACAATTAATGAAAACGATTATATTTTGCTTACTATTAGGACTAGGATTTTCAAATCTTGTAAGTTGATGCATCTCAGGACTTCACATCATGTTAACTCAAAAGTAGGTCACAGTGACCTACTTTTTAAATTTTGTAAGCATTTGTTTTCAAATTGATTTGAAGGCATATTTCGGGCACTTTAAGGCCTATGATCATCAAAGTTTGTCAGTTGATGCATCTTGGGTCCTTGAACAACGTCAACCTAAAAGTAGGTCACCGTGACCTACTTTTTGAACTTTATGACTAATTCTTTTTAAAACAATTAATCCAATTATTTCAGACACTGAGAGGTTTAGAATCATCAAATCTTGTAAATTGATGCATCTTGAGACCTTAAAACAATTTTATGAAAAAGTAGGTCACTGTGACCTACTTTTTGAATTTTACAGGCATTTGTTTTTGAATTGTTGAAAAGGCTTATTTGATTACCTTTAGACGTAGGATCATCAAACTTGGTCAGCAGATGCATCTTGTGACTTTAAAAAATTTCAACCAAAATATAGGTCACGATGACCTAGTTTCAACATTTTATGGTAATATTTTAGTATCTTAGGTATTTTTTGGCTTAGAATCATCAAACTTTGTGAGTTGATGCATCTTGGGTTTTCAACAAAAAGTAGGTCACGGTGACCTACTTTTGACATTTTATGGCTTTATTTAAATATCTACGGTAATTATTGGCTTAGAATCATCAAACTTTATGAGTTGATGCGTCTTGGGTTTTCGGAGAGTGACAACCAAAATATAGGTCACAGTGACCTACTTTTTACATTTTATGGCTTCATTTAAATATATTAGGTATTTTTTGGCTTAGAATCATCAAACTTTGTGAGATGATGCATCTTGGGTTTTCGGAGAGTAATGAACAAAAAGTAGGTGACGGTGACCTACTTTTGACATTTTATGGCTTTATTTAAATATCTACGGTAATTTATTGGCTTAGAATCATCAAATTTTATGAGTTGATGCGTCTTGGGTTTTCGGAGAGTGACAATCAAAAAGTAGGTCACAGTGACCTACTTTTTACATTTTATAGCTTTATTTAAGTATATTAGGTATTTATTGGCTTAGAATCATCAAACTTTGTGAGATGATGCCTCTTGGGTTTTCGGAGAGTAACGAACGAAAAGTAGGTCACAGTGACCTACTTTTAACATTTTATGTTTTTTTAAGTATCTACAGTACTTATTGGCTCAGAATCATCAAACTTTGTTAGTTGATGCATTTTGGGTTACGGAGAATGATGTCCAAAAAGTAGGTCATGGTGACCTAATTTTTAGACATTTTATAGCATTATTTAAGTATCTATGGTAATAACTGGTTTAGAATTACTAAACTTTGTTTGTTGATGCATATTTGGTCGAGAATGTATCTCGGGTTTTCAAAGAATGTAGACAAAAAAGTAGGTCCAGTGACCTACTTTTAAATATCTCAAATACTTATTGGCTTAGAATCTTCAATCTTTGTTTATTAATGCATCTTGAGTCCTCAGATAACTTCAATCTTAATATAGGTTTCTATGATGTACTTATGGTTTTATAGCTTTATTATTAAAAATATTTTCAGTCCTTGAATTGGCTAAGAATCATCAAACTTTGTCAGTTGATGCAACTTGGGTCTTAGGATACTTAGGGTTAGATGCTTCAAATAGAAGTGATAGATTGTACAATTTATCAGAAGAGCGATTCAAGGCCCTTGGGCCTCTTGTATTTATACCAAAGGCTGACAATAGTTAAAAGAGGAATATATCGTCTCTGTCGTTTACAAATAATGTGAGAGTTCCTAATACCCACAAAATCACCGGGATTTTTTTCTTATCAATTTCTTACTTCGATACATAATACATAAAAAAGTTAAAACTGACAACTGTAAGAGTCAATGCTTCTCGAAAAAGTTCATTACCTGTAGGATACAGGTAAAAATCGGAATAAACGGATCCAATCAAGCATACGAATAGTGAACTTGTAGTAAATAAATCAAAGCATGCGTGTATGCAATTAAATGATTTCAGACCAGGTGTTTTTTTCTTTTTGTCTATCCTTGCAATCCTTTCTACAAAAAAATGACAGAGACAATTCCAAAAACATTCTTATTTTAAATGAAAATCAAAAACATAGCATAACTCCACACTGTGCTTATCTGAAAGAAATAAAAAAAAAATCGATGTAAGATTTATTAATATTTCACAGTGACCTTGTGTTCCCCCTATCGCTACCCCCCCCCCCCTGAAAAAGTTGAAAAAGAATAATCTAAGTCCAAAGAAGAATTTTTTATACGATAAGAATTTAATGACCATATATAATATTTTAAAACTATTTACGATATTTATTTTCTTTTTCTTAGGCTTTCTTTTCCTCTTCTTCCTCAGGGCTAAAAAAAAAAAACAATTGTCAAGACTTAAAAATGTTTTGTCTTAAAACGATTGTGTGAAAATCTCTCTTCAAAAATAATAAGTAAAGGGTTAGAAGGATATTTTCAATTACCTTAAATCAAAGGTCGACATGTTCAACATGTCGAAGGTAATCCCTAAAAGGGAGTACCTTTCTGTCTCCACGCCATTTGTGCTACTGGAATAATAAGAGTTCAGTATTAATAAAAATATATATATAAATATTAAAGGAGGAAAAAACTCAGGTATGATTTGGGGAAAAAAAAATAAATAAATCACTTACTCATCACTTATCGTGATGATGTCTATTACTGGAATATTCCTCCTCCTTGGGGCATTGAATGGATGTCACTAATTGTGATGATGTCTATGACAGGCCTGTAAAAAAAATCAATGTTTTAATAATGATGTGAAAGAAGTGTATACAATATTTTTTGTATTTTAAGACTAATCATTGCAATAACTATACTAACATATTTCTTCGCCTTGGGGCATTGGGTGGACATCTGTGTAGAAGAAAATAAAAGGGGGAGAATAGTTAAAACATTTTTACTAACAATTTAGAGGATGAAGTTTGATCAAAATCCTTTTAGAAAAAATATACTAACCCCAATGCTGCCGCGGGGCGCTGAGGGGTCTCGCTATAAAGAAAAGCAAAGGATACACAATTTGCAAATGAAAGAGTATACACTATTGCCTTTATTATGAAGAAGTGGAAATTTGTTTAAAATCATGAAAAAAAATACTAACTCTCCAGCGGTTGCTGTTTTACGTCTACTTGGTTCTCTATTTTAACAGAAAATAAAATGTGTCGAATACATAAATTGGATATTAATTAAAGAATAGGTATAATTTCATTTTTATTGATTATGATCTCTCAAAAATTTTCTGTAAAATAAACTTACTCAGTAGGCGTACTGAAAAATGAGATAAAAATGAAAAATTGAAAGATGATCTTTTTATGGTAACATTAACAAATGTCAATGAAAAAAATGTATGATTTTTAAATATAATCATTAATCTTGAATGTGAAAAAAAATATTGTATATTAATTTTATCTGATCATAATACCTTTGATAAGAATTATTTATGATGAACTAAGTGAAAAAAAAAGAAGGAAATCTTTTCAAGTAGAAGTAGAGAAAAAAAGTAAAATTATGGGAAATACCTCGTCATTGGGCCCCTTCGTTTGTTGGAAACGAAATCCATGCTATAATTGAAAAAAAAATTAATATTGGACATACCTGATGCTTAAGAATAACATCCAAAGAATCATAACTCCAGGAAGGAATAAAAATACTCACGGGCAGGCTTCCAACCTGCTCACATACACAAGTTAGTTTTTCGATGATGTCTTTGACATCATCGCATATGCATCGGCTTAAAAAAAAAAGAAGAAATAAATATCTCTGAAAAGAAGTTACGATTTTTTTTTTCAGACTCAAAAAAAAAAGAAAAAAAAAGAATGAAAATCTTGAAGTACCGTTCCATGGTCAAAGACAAGGGGGTCCAAAAAGAAGGAGTGAAGATTAGCGCGTTTTTTCCTCTTTTTTATACGGTGAAGAGTCAGTGTTAATTATTATTACTGAATTTTGATTGGTAAGGGTATCTTAACAACAAAAAAAAAAACCGGTTTTTCTTTTCTTCATTTTTAAAGGAAAAATGTCAAATTGTGAAAGATGACCTAATATGGTAAAACTGTGTCATACAGGACTCTCCCCGTGTAGTGGAAAGAACTCCCGAGTCAGATTGAGTAAAATTAATAGGAGAATGCGGGAACACCCCAGACAACAATAGATAAAGATAATAAATAAAACTTTTCTGATACGGGTGATAATGAATCAATTAAGGGGACAAAATTATTGTATATTATTTTTATCCGATCATAATACCTTTGATAAGAATTATTTATGATGAACTAAGTGAAACAAAAAGAAGGAAATCTTTTCAAGTACAACTAGGGAAAAAAAGGAAAATTATGGGAAATACCTAGTCATCGGCCCCCTTCTCTTATAAGGTCATGCTATAATTGAAAAAAAAATAATATTGAACATACCTGATGCTTAAGAATGACATCCAAAGAATCATAACTCCAGGAAGGAACAAAAATACTCACGGGCAGGGCAGGCTTCCAACCTGCTCACATATACAAGTCAGTTTTTCGATGATGTCTTTAACATCATCGCATATGCATCGGCTTAAAAAAAAAGAAGAAATAAATATCTCTGAAAAGAAGTTACGATTTTTTTTTTCAGACTCAAAAAAAAAAAAAAAAGGATGAAAATCATGAAGTACCGTTCCATGGTCAAAGAAAAGGGGGTCCAAAAAGAAGGAGTGAAGATTAGCGCGTTTTTTCCTCTTTTATATATGGTGAAGAGTCAGTGTTAATTATTATTACTGAATTTTGATTGGTAAGGGTATCTTAACAACCAAAAAAAAAAAACCGGTTTTTCTTTTCTTCATTTTTAAGGGAAAAATGTCAAATTGTTAAAGATGACCTAATATGGTAAAACTGTGTCATACAGGCCCCCTCCCCGTGTAGTCAAAAGAACTCCCAAGTCAGATTGAGTAAAATTAATAGGAGAATGCGGGAACACCTCAGACAACAATAGATCAAGACAATAAATAAAACTTTTCTGATACGGGTGATAATGAATCAATTAAGGGGAATCGTTGTTTGAATGTACTTCATGCCCAATTTAATAACATAAAATACATCTCAGTCATTTAACATTCCAAATTTTGTATAAGCGACTGTTATATATGTAAAAAAAATTATTTCTTCCGATTTTGCATTGATAATAAAAAATGGCATTACATATTATTTTAAGGTTGATGACCACTTCTTTCGTCTATGGGGGCGATCTTTCTCAGGAATGCACATAATCTTTGTATTTTGCCGAGTGTCCTGGGGAGGAGGCCTGTGTGAGGTAGAGTGGTACAGGTGAACTGTTGGATCGAGAAAATCCGGTTATGGTCCCCCATAGAACAACTCAGGATTAAAGGAAATTGTCCAATAGAGAACTACAAGATATTCTGCCAGGACAGAGTCAAGTCTATCCCCATGTTGAACTTTTCAAAGCATGAAATCAAAATGTATAACAAAAAATGATACAATGATTTTTCTTACTTTTTTTTTTAAGATTTTTTTTTCCAAACAAACGATTATAAATGTATAAAAGAAATTGATACAAGGTTTTTTTTCTTACTTTTTTTTCATGTTTTTTTTTCAGATATTTTTTTTTTTACTGCAGAAGGGTTCCACCTCATCATCTCAATTCTCCTCCGAGGATAACGGAAAGTCCTTATAATTTGGTATAGAAGTGGCTCCTTTTTCCGTACAGTTTTGATGACTAGATAACCATTCGTCGTGCCGCTTCTTTTCTCCACAATGTTCGTAATGCCTGCTACCGTGTCTTCTTTTTAATTTTAAGCGTATGGTTGTAGTCACAAGAAGTGAAGTTCTTCAGAACTGTTTTTTTTTTATTTTTCGCACACTTAATTAAGTGACGCGACATTCTTTCCTTCCTGATTACATGCGTATTGTCGTATGGACACATTAATAAAAAAAAAAGTAATGCTTCTTTGGTAATAATCCATTTCCTTACAATTAATAAACTATATAATCGAAGTCAGTAGTTCAGGTTTTTATCACATGTATATTGTTAAACCTGTACAAAT
Organism: Saccostrea cuccullata; assembly: GCF_032062105.1. NCBI lineage: Eukaryota > Metazoa > Mollusca > Bivalvia > Ostreida > Ostreidae > Saccostrea > Saccostrea cuccullata. The sequence goes on along the minus strand of NW_026935449.1, from coordinate 26,009 downwards.
GTTATATGGGAATATTGTATATACCTATGGGATGTAATGTCTCCGGCTCAAAATTAAATACAAACAATATCGAAAAAAGTTAGAACATCAACTCCTCATCCCAGGAGGATATTTGGATTTCATTATAATTAGGGAGAGAAGTGTCCCCTATTTTCATACACATTTTATCACATTTTTTTCACATCTGGGACTAGCCCAAGAAAGATTTTGCCATAAAAGGGTTCTTACTCCTCGTCCCAATTCTCTTCCGAGGATATAGGACAGTCCTTATAATTTGGTAGAGAGGTGTCCCCTTTTTCGGTACAGTTTTTATCTCGCTCCAACCACTCATCGAAACGCCGCTTTTCCTCACAAAGCTCATAATTTCTACTACCATGTCCCTTTTTAATTTTATGTGTGTGATTATAATCACAAGATGTTAAGAATTTCAAAACAGTTTTATTATTTTTTGCACACTTAATTAAATGGTGATTTTTATTAAAATAGTGATTTAATTCCATTTAAAATCAGAATATATATCAATTAGTAAATGTATTAAACAAATGAAAAGCGACATTTACTTTTAATGGCAATAAAATGTATAAAGTCCGAATATATAAGAAAACGTATCAACAGTCACTGCAAAATGAATATGTACACTGGAAATCACTGATTTAAATTCACTGATATTCCATTTGTGTCATTAAATTATTTATATCTCTTTGTAACACTGCAATGTCTGTATTAAGTTTTTGTATTTCATAATCCACAATTTTAAGGTTATGAACAAGGGAAAACTTTTCCGATTTTTTTTTATCCAAGTCACAAATTAACTTTTCCTTTAATTGTTGTAGAGCATGCAACTGGTTATTTTTTTCCTGATGTTAAATCAAGATGACTCTCAAAGTCCTCGTCATCAGAGAATATGCTCGAACTAAAGAAAAGAAAGATAAAAATTACACAATTAAACAAGAATAACAATTGATTGATTGAATATTGTTTAACGTCCCTCTCCAGAATATTTCACTGATATGGAGACGTCACCAAAGCCGGTGAAGGGCTGAAAATTTAGGCCTATGCTCGGCACTCAGGGTCTTTGAGCAGGGAGGGATCTTTATCGTGCCATACCTGCTGTGACACGGGGCCTCGATTTATACGGTATCATCCGAAGGACTGCCCCATTTAGTCGCCTTTTACGACAAGCAAGGGGGTACTGAGGACCTATTCTAACCCAGATCCCGTAAAAATAAAGAAGAATACTTAATTTACTTTAAAAAAAAACGATCTAAAACTATCGCTCCTTTGAGATGAAGCGGCTGGGGAAACTGACGACGATGATCTGTAACGAACAAAATCATGAATTAAATAAATAAATTTAAAAATGATGTTTCTAAAAATTATATATTTTTTAATATGCTAGTGATATTTTATAAAAAAAAATACCTTGACTCAGTAGATGATGATTGATAAGGGAAGAACCTCCTTTAAAAAAAGAAAAGAAAATGTGTATTCAAAAATAGAAAATACTACCTAAAAAAATGAGAGGTAACATAATAATGAAAAAAACCCGGTAATGGTTGATATAGATAACAAAGATGTGTCCGAAGATGCGTCATAAGGAAAAATATTGGAAAATAACTGATATACAAAATAAGATAAATTGTGTTCTTTCAGGACATAAATCTATAACGTCTTCATCACTAATATTTTAAAAGTGAAACGAATTATTGAAGTATGTGAAATTTAGCGAAATAATAAGAGAATGAAAACATCTGTCAAATAAAAAATAAATTAAACCTTTGCAAATCTTTTAAATTACTTCTGATGGACTACGAATTTCATTGTCAGGTCCATTAACAAACATGTTGATGCAACGGTGGACAAGTCGTAAAGATTTTCGTCGTACTTTTCAAACGTCCCGCAGAGGTAGTGATAAAGGGAACGAGTCATGTATCTAACGATCCATTAATATATGTTATTTCTCTTAGAACTGCTTGTTTTGAATTTTTAACATCTTTATTCCAGAGGCACACCATCATGTAAATCTGGTACCGTATTTCATACGGCAGAGCGTGAAATACTTCTTCTATGAAAAAAAGAGATTTTTTTAAAAAAAGTTTGTCGGTCATTACGTATCTTATTTTAAAGAAATCATTTTTTTTTTGAAATAAAAAAAAATACTTGCATTGCTGAATCCATTTCTGACAACTATCCAAAAAAATTAAGTAGAAATGTAGGTTAACAAAGTTTTACGAAGTCAAATAAATGATATTAAAAAAGCAAAACAAACAACACTGTGAAACGAGAACGTAAAGGGAGTTTGAAAGTCTATACAGAATGTTTAGTGCTCGACATTTTCCCTATTCAAATTCACTGATTTTGTCAAGAAGAAAGCGGGACAATCTGATAACGCATAGAACAAAACAAAATAGTTATCTTCATTGATTTATGCTGGAAATCACCGGCAGATTGACATTATCAAATCAATATATATGTAATACAGTAGTTTTATTATGATGATAAAAAGTAGGCTTTTGTTTCACTCTGAGGGTGGCCTGTCAGTTCAACTCCAGGGTAATATTCAGTCCACAGTTGCAAAATGCTCAAATATATGCCATGCCACTGAAGGAATACAAACTCTTTCTATAATAGTTTATGTTTCCTCACACAAGGAAACAAAAAACAAACTAATGCAAGACAGAAGGCATTTATTAATATCAAGATATACGGAAACAACACGTTATGGGAATGTGCATGAATAAAGTTCAAAACGCGTTATTGGAATGTACATTAACAAAAGTTGAGTTTCATTAAAGCATTAAAGCAATATGAACAAACAATACCATTATAGTTCAATCATATAAACTTCAGAACAATGAGGTAAAAAAGTTAGCATCAACATAAATTTGCAAATTCTTGTACTTTGCCTGGGCCCTAGTTACCGCAGGACTTGCGTCTGATAGGTCTTTAGGATTCTCCGTTTCGCCGCCCCCAAGGCCAACTTGTCAAACTCAACAATTAATTCCTCCTCCGTTGTGTCCCCCTTGCACTCTGTGTAGTGGGGAACCTACTCCACTATGGGGATGTCAGCCGGAATCAGGTCATCTATGGGGAACCAACTCCACATTTTATTATTAATTTTTTATTAACTTTCTTTTTCGTGGATTTACTGTAACATCGGAATGCTTCATTTCCTCCTGTAATTCGTCAATTCTTGAGTGCACCACTCTAATTTCTGTAGAAAGTGCCTTTCCGGACTCATCATAATATTATGATACAATATATTAATAAAGAAACAAAAACTGTCTTTAAAAAAGCGTCAAAGGTTGTATGGAATCTTCGTATCACAAATTCATGAAATGGTCCGGATTTCAAATGTCACATCTTAACATACCAAGCTGGTTTTGGTGGTCATCGCGCCCAGAACATAGTTCCACATTTTCCAATTCTGGTGAACATTTTTGTATTTCGTCAAATACATGTTTGAAATGATTATATTCAACTGGCCTGAGACAGAGTCCTGGTAGGTACGATGCCGCCAACTTGTCAAACTCGACAATCAATTCCTCCTCCGTAGTATCCCCTCGCCATCTGTGTAGTGGGGAACCTACTCCACTATGGGGATGTCAGCCGGAATCAGGTCATCTATGGGGAACCAACTCCACATTTTATTATTAATTTTTTATTAACTTTCTTTTTCGTGGATTTACTGTAACATCGGAATGCTTCATTTCCTCCTGTAATTCGTCAATTCTTGAGTGCACCACTCTAATTTCTGTAGAAAGTGCCTTTCCGGACTCATCATAATATTATGATACAATATACTTATAAAGAAACAAAAACTCTCTTTAAAAAAGCATCAATGGTTGTATGGAATCTTCGTATCATCAATTCATGAAATCGTCCGGATTACAAATGTCACACCTTAACATTCCCAGCTGGTTTTGGTGGTCATCCCGCTCAGAACATAGTTCCACATTTTCCAATTCTGGTAAACACTTTTGTATTTCGTCAAATACATGTGCCCTCACAACCTCTCTTTGAGAAACTAGATTGGCTCACAGTGTATGAGCAACTTATTGTAAATAAATATGTTTTGTTATATAAATCATTGTTCAACTCTCACCCTACGTATCTAAATAGTATGTTTGACTTCCAGTGTAATAATCGATACAATCTTCGATCTGAATCTAATTTGGACCTCTGTGTACCATCTCATAAATGTATACTCTTTGAGAACTCCTTTCAATACTCTGGTGCTATCTTATGGAATAATTTACCTGTACATATAAGAATGTCTCAAACACTCAATGCTTTCAAGAATCAAGTCAAAAAATTTGTAAAACAATGTAGAAATAGCTTATGATTATTTATTGATTTTGTATATTTATTTATATGTATGTATGTATGTTGATATTTTGTCTATAGAATGCCCCGGGGAAGAATAGTGCGTGCACTAATCGGGTTACCTTCTTTAAATAAAGAATTATTATTATTATTAATATTATTATGTTTGAAATGGTTATATTCAACTGGCCTGAGACAGAGCCCTGGTAGGTACGATGCTTGAATCTTTCATTAGTTTCCAGTACTGACGAATGTCTACACAAGGGTTGATTAAAAAAGACCCCCAAACAATTGACAAATTCTTATACTTTGCCTGAGCCCTAGTTACCGCAGGACTTGCGTCTGATGGGTCTTGAGGATTCTCCGTTTCGCCGCCCCCAAGGCCAACTTGTCAAACTCCACAATCAATTCCTCCTCCGTAGTGTCCTCCTCGTCGTCTATGGGGAACCAACCCCACATTTTTAAATATTCCTTATTAGTCCTCCTCACTCTCCTCTTCTTCTATTAACTCTCTTTTTCGTGGATTTAATGCTTCATTTCCTCCTGTTATTCGTCAATTCTTGAGTGCACCACTCTTATTTCTGTGGAAAGTGTCTTTTCGGAATCAGGTGGCGGTTGCGGCGGCGATACACCACACAAATAATAAATACAAGGCAGGGAGGGTGACACCGAGGACGATAGATGCGACTACAGAAACCAAGAAAAGACGTAAACAAAGGATATAAAGCAACAATGGATAATAAAAAGCGTGCACAATAGAAAGTTTTATGCATTGAAACATTTAAACGACTATGCACTTGATATTGGTTCTTAATATATATTTGACTGATTGATTGATTTTATAATGTTTAACGTCCCTCTCGAGAATTTTTCACCCATATGGAGACGTCACCGTATGCCGGTGAAGGGCTTCAAATTTTGACCTTTACTCGGCACTCAGGGCCATTGAGCAGTGAGGAATCTTTATCGTGCCAGCGCCTGCCGCTGACACGGGGCCTCCGTTTTAAGGTCTCATCTGAAGGACCCGCGACGTTCACTTCAAAGTGCCGAGCGCATTGCGAAGGAACAATTGCTACCCATTTTAACGACTAGGTCGGTCGCGGCCGATATGCGAACTCACGACCTCCTGATCACGAAGCGAGCGCTCTACCGACTGAGCTACAGTGAATGGTAAATAATTTATATTTGAAGACACGGATGAATGAAATGAAAAAGTATCTGTTGACGATTCATTTGGATCATTTTCATTTCGATAGGTCGGATTTTGGTCATTTAATAAAGTAATTGATGTTTGTCTGTAAACATTTGCATGAACTAAACATATGCTTTGAGTTGATTTGGTCATTTAATAAAGCAATTGATGTTTGTCTGTAAACATTTGCATGAGCTAAAGATATACTTTGAGTTCATTTATGCTGATTATTGATGCGTTTATAGCGTTTTAAAAAGAATAAAGGAAAGGCAACAAGAAGGATATGGAAATAACGAACAGTATTCAATCTCAACGTCCATTAAACAAATATACAAAATAAGAGCAGAGCAAACACGGACCCCCGAAACATCAGAGGTGGGATCAGGTGCCATGGAGGAGTGAGCATCCCCTGCTGACCGGTCACACCCGCCGTGTGCTCGATGTCATAATCAGGAAAAAAACGGAATAAAATCCGTGGTCAAATCAGTGAATAAATAATGGACTAACAATTGGTATGAAAAACGTCAGTCAGCATTTCATTCAATGATACAGGTATGTTTTAAAAGGATAAAAAGCTCAGATACAGAAAGCAATGTTGTGTAATTTAGAAAAAGTAGGTAAGGTGCTATTGATATATAAAGGAAAAACTATTACTGCTGAGTTTGTGTCTGAAAAAAAAAACAAAATTACACAATTAAGGAATTAATCAATTTAAAAAAAAAGGAAAAGAAAATGCTTAGTGATTGATTATTACGCCATAGAACTGGTGTTGAGAAATACATGTGTTATTTGTGTTCCATAACCTGTAGTATCACACAGTCAGAAAATCAAAATTGGATGAGACAGAAAAATTAAAGAAACTATCAGAATTAATCACAGGGGTATCTAGGAGAATCTTATCCACTCTGTTCTCTACTTCACATAATAAAAATGCGCTCGGGTACTACCCTATATGTCATCCGAGTTTCTTGGGCGAAGAGTTGCACACTGTGCAGAAAGCTGGGATTTTCGTTGGATAAAAGCTTTTTTCGATGGATATACAATGTATATGGAATATTTTTTAGCCTGGATAAGTACTAAGACATCATTTGCGCTAGTTCATTTCTGGATTTGTGTAACTTTTCTCTTTTTATTGACTTAGTTTATAAGGATCGTGTGCTACTTTCGATTTAGAACAGAGTGGATAAGATGCTCTATGGTTTGAGAATCGGTAAACGGAAAAACATGTATTTTTTCTGAGTTCCGTAGTCTACATATAATTTTCTTTTTATCAAATTGTATATATATAAAAACGCAAAACACATGTTTATTTATTTTTGACTAAAAATTTCATGATATTTACTTTGTCCTGTAGATGAATGAGAGGCAGATTGGGTGACCATTTCTGAGGTGCCGCCCTGCTCACTCGTTGTCGCTTTAAAAAAAAACAGAAAAAGGGGAGATTAAGTGACCAAACAGACAAGTTTTAGTATATTTCATTTCGTAGTAAGACATGATCACTTACTTTGTCCAGTACTCAGGGGGCGAGGGGAGGCCGATTAAGTGACCAATTCTGAGCTGCCGCCCTGGTCACTCGTTAACGCTTTAAAGGAACAAGGAATAGATCAAACAGAATTTTTAAAAAAAAGTATGTATCATTAATAACTAAAAAGAGAGAAAGAGAGAGAGAGAGAGACATTACTTACTTTGTCCGGTACTCAGGGTGCGAGGGGAGGCCGATGGGGTGACCCATTCTGAGGTGCCGCCCTGCTCACTCGTTGTCGCTTAAAAAAAAAAATAAAAACCCAGAACGATTCTTGTGTAGAGGAAAGAAAAAACAAAATATGTCAATTCATAACGTTTAAAATGAAATAAAAAAAATTATAGCCGCTTGTGTTGTCTTCAACTGGGAGGAGGAGGTGGAGGTCTGGCTAAAAAAGTTATGAGAGAGTATAAATAGAGAATTCTGGGAAAATATGAAAAAAAAGTATACTAGAAAAATATTTTTTTTTAAAAAAGTATTCTATCAAACAAACAGAAAAAAAAATCCTCTGTCTGTACACCTTCTTTGTTTTTAAAGCAATGTTGCGTTTATTTCACTGTCGCTTCACTGGCTGTCATGTTGAAAAGTGAAAAAAAAATGCCTCAAGGGTACAGAAGTTGAATAGTCCAAAAAAGTACTATAAAAGACAAGTCCAATACAATAAAGGATGAAAGGGGAATTATGAAATCAAAGACACTGTTGCTGAATCAAACAAAGATGGAAAAAAAAAAGATCGGACGTGTTAAAAAAAAAACGTGGGAATGACCCAGTAAAAAGTCACCTATATATGATGATAATGCGTAATATACTTGATATCACCATTTTAATACGCAATCCCATATAAAAAAGATCTACCCATTCCACATAAGATCTACCCATACGTAAAAGAGGGGGAGGGGGCGGCGGCCCATTGTAAAATGAAAAAAAAAATTAAATAGTTCATTTTATATATGTTTTTTTATTTGTAGGGTGGAGAAAAAAAAAGATGGCATTTCAATGTCCTAACTGTTCCAGAAGTTTTGAGAATGATGCTTCGTATAGCTTTCATTAATATACCCATGAAAGAATCGAGGAATTAAACTTACTTATTTCAGCTAATTTGTAACAAGAGGCCCATGGGCCACATCGCTCACCTGAGCACTGTGGATAGCATAAAAGCAGAAATTAGTTTATTATTGAAAAGTTTAAATCCAAAAATAGTCCCATGACCAATCATGGATTTGCTATTCTTGAGAAGATGATTTTTAAAGAATTTTTCCATATATTTTTATGTAAAACTGTGGTCAGCCATTTTGGTTCCGCCTTTCCCCCGGGGGTCATTATTTGTAAAAACTTGAATCTACACTACCTGAGGATGCTTCCATATAAATATGATCAATCATGGCTTTGCTATTCTTGAGAAGATGATTTTTAAAGAATTTTTCCATATATTTCTATGTAAAACTGTGGTCGGCCAATTTGGCTCCGCCCTTCCCCCGGGGGTCATTATTTGTACAAACTTGAATCTACACTACCTGAAGATGCTTTCATATAAATATGACCATTAATGCCTATGCTATTCTTGAGAAGAAGATTTTTAAAGAATTTTTCTGTATATTTCTATGTAAAATTGTGGTCTGCCATTGTGGCCCGCCCTACCACCGGGGGTCATGATTTGAACAAATTTGAATCGACACTTCCTGAGGATGCTTCCATATAAATATGATCAATCATTGCTTTGCTATTCTTGAGAAGAAGATTTTTAACGAATTTTCCTACATATTTCTATGTAAATCTGTGGTCTGCCATTGTGGCCTCGCCCTACCCCCGGGGGTCATGATTTGAACAAATTTGAATCTACACTACCTGAGGATGCTTCCATATAAATATGATCAATTATGGCTTTCCTATTTTTGAGAAGAAGAATTTAAAGAATTTTCCTATATATTTCTATGTAAAACTTTGGTTGGCCATTTTGGCCTCGCCCTACCCCCGGGAGTCATGATTTGTACAATATTGAATCTACACTACTTGAAGATGCTTTCATATAAATATGACCATTAATGCCTATGCTATTCTTGAAAATATTTTTAACGGATTTTCCTATAAATTTCTATGTAAATCTGTGGTCGACCATTTTGACCCTGCCCTACCCCCGGGGGTCATGATTTGAACAAACTTGAATCTACACTACCTGAGGATGCTTCCATATAAATATGATCAATTATGGCTTTGCTATTCTTGAGAAGAAGATTTTTAAAGAATTTTCCTATAATTTTCTATGTAAAACTGTGGTCTGCCATTTTGGCCCCGCCCTACCCCCGGGGGTCATGATTTGAACAAATTTGAATCTACAATACCTGAGGATGCTTCCATATAAATATGATCAGTTATGGCTTTGCTATTCTTGAGAGGAAGATTTTTAAAGAATTTTCCTATAATTTTCTATGTAAAACTTTGGTCGTCCATTTTGGCCCCGCCCTACCCCCGGGGGTCATGATTTGAACAAACATGAATCTACACTACCTGAGGAAGTTTCCACATAAGTTTCATCTTTCCTGGCACAGTGGTTCTTGAGAAAAAGATTTTTAAAACATACCACCAAATTTTCATTAATTCCCAATGATCTCCCCTTGAATGAGGGCATGGCCCTTCATTTGAACAAACTTGAATCCCCTTCACCCAAGGATGCATTGTGGGAAGTTTGGTTGAAATTGGCCCAGATGTTCTCAAGAAGAAGTCGAAAATGTGAACAGTTTACAGACGGACAGACAGACAGACGGACGGACGACGGACAAAATGTGATCAGAAAAGCTCACTTGAGCTTTCAGCTCAGGTGAGCTAAAAAAGCAATGCAAAACGACCCAAAGATTCTCAGCTTATTAAAAAATGCAGATGGTGTAGGGCCGAATTTCGTGAACATGAAGAATTGTTTCGATTTCACGAAGAACTACATCAAACAGGAGGATGGTCAAGTGAGTCTCTTGGATATTCATTTACCAAATTAAATGAAAAAAACTTTCAAGAAAAATAAAGCGATTGATCGACATTACATCGTCAAATTGAATTCAGAGTTCGCACAAGTAGTGGTATATATGGTGCTCTACAACACACTTTATAATTGATAGTAAGATCCGCCCACTTTACTATATATTCTAACCAATTATGCTAATAAGATGAAAGGCTTTCTCTATATATTTGTACCAAAGGCTTATGGAGACTCCACCCACTCAGAAGGCTTACTCTATGTATTTACACCAAAGGCTTATAGGAGACTCTGCCCTCTCTGAAGGCTTACTCTATATAGTTATACCAAAGCCTTCTGAGTGGGCGGACACTACTGTGAGCCTTTGGTATAATATATAAAGTAAGCCTTCCGAGTGGGCGGATCGAGTCTCCGTAAGTCTTTGGTATATATAGAATAAGCCTTCCGAGCTTTCTCTATACATTTATACCAAAGGCTTATGGAGACCCCACCCACTTGGAAGGCTTACTGCTTTCTCTATACATTTATACCAAGGGCTCACAATATTCTCCACCCACTCAGAAGGCTTTCTCTATGTATTTATACCAAAGGCTTATAGGAGAATCCACCCTCTAGGAAGGCTTATCCTGGTCTTACTCTTTATAGTTATACCAAAGGCTCATTGTAGTATCCACCCACTAATACATACGTATACCAACGTCTTATCAATTATTCTAATGAGATGAAAGGCTTTCTCTATACATATATACCAAAGGCTTACAATACTCTCCACCCACTCAAAGGCTTTCTCTATATATTTTTATATATTCTTGTCAGAATGGATTAAATGTATCAGATCCATGTTAAAGTCACGTATTAAAAGATTGAGGGGCAAAATGAAAACCATCTATCCTTCTGTGTTCAATAAACCAGAAGTGAAAAAAGAATTAGATAGATTACACGATCAGTACGTACTGGTTCCTGCCAACAAAGCAGGTAACAACATTGTCTTCGTTTGTAAGGCTCATTATATAAATTGCATTTTAGAAGAACTTGGATTTAATTCCACGAGTGGTAATCCTACTTATACATATACTACTCTTTCTAAGGAAGAAATTCTTCAAAATCACCTGTCAGTTTTGAATACTTTTAATATTCCACAGAGCCAAAATGAATTTGAACTACCTTATATATATTGGATTCCGAAACTTCATAAGAATCCTTACAAACAAAGATACATTGCAGGTTCCAGTAAATGTTCAACCAAGCCTCTTTCGTTACTTCTCACTAAAATATTGACAGTAGTGAAGGAAAAACTTCAAGAGTACTGTACAACTATATATTCAAGAAGTGGTGTAAATCAGATGTGGATACTTAAAAATTCTAAAGAACTTTTGGACAATTTGAAATCACAAGACTTTACAAAAATCAACAGCATAAAAACTTACGACTTTTCAACCTTATACACAACAATTCCGCACGACAAATTAAAATCCAGGCTTTTTGATATCATTGACAGCTGCTTCTTCAACAAAAATGGAACTCGTAAGTTTACTTACCTCGTCATTGGTCATTTGAAAAATTATTTTGTTAAAACAGATTCTGATTGTACACATAAGTACTCTGAAGTTGACATCAAGAAGATGCTTGAGTTTCTGATTGACAATATCTATGTGGTTTTTGGAGACCAGGTATTCCAACAATCTATTGGAATTCCCATGGGTACAAATTGCGCTCCGTTATTAGCAGACTTATTTTTATATTCATATGAAGCAGAATTTATTCAAAATCTTTTGCGTGAAAAGAAAAAAACACTTGCTGTGGCCTTCAACTCGACATTTAGATATATCGACGACGTATTGTCAATTAATAATGATAATTTCCATTCCTACGTCGACACGATATATCCTGGTGAGCTTGAGATAAAAGATACCACAGAGTCCAACACTTCTGCTTCATACTTGGATATTTTACTTGAAAAAGACACAAATGGTAATCTAACAACCAAGCTATATGATAAACGTGATGACTTTAACTTTTCTATCGTCAACTTCCCTTACTTATGCAGCAATATACCTTCATCACCTGCATACGGAGTATTTAGATCTCAGTTGATTCGATACGCAAGAGCATGCTCTACGTATGAACAATTTCTTAAACGAGGTAAATTATTGACAAGCAAGTTGATGAAACAAGAATATCAACAGTCTCGTTTAAAGTCATCATTTCGTAAATTCTATGGTCGATACAATAACCTTGTCAGCAAATACAATTTATCATTGAATGAAATGCTGACTGACGTTTTTCATACCAATTGTTAGTCCATTATTTATACACTGAATTGACTACGGATTTTCTTCCGTTATTTCCTGATTATGACAATGAGCACACGGCGGGTGTGACCGGTCAGCAGGGGATGCTCACTCCTCCATGGCACCTGATCCCACCTCTGATGTTTCGGAGGCCCGTGTTTGCTCTGCTCTTATTTTGTATATTTGTTTAATGGACGTTGAGATTGAATACTGTTCGTTATTTCCATATCCTTATTTATACCAAAGGCTTATAGGAGACTCCAGCCTCTCTGAAGGATTATCTATATAGTTATACGAAAGGCTCATGGCAGTCTTCACCCATATCTATATATTATACCAAAAGCTTATAGGAGACTTTCAATTTATTTTATATTTATGAATGAAGATTACACATTACTAGCAGGGGATGCTCACTCCTCCATGGCACCTGATCCCACCTCTGATGTTTCGGAGGTCCGTGTTTGCTCTGCTCTTGTTTTGTATATTTGTTTAATGGACGTTGAGATTGAATACTGTTCGTCATTTCCATATCCTTACTTACAAAAATAATTCTTAGCAAATTTCCAAGATCAGATAACTCCAGCGCATAGAATAAATCAAAAATATATTGCATTTGACAGCGTATTTTACATATTTTTTTTTAAACTATGGAATACTATGCAAAGAATGATAACTCTGAGAAATATTCAAGAGCAGATAACTCTATTCACCTTAAAAAAATAAAAAAAAAAAAAATAATAAATGGTGTATATTTTATATATAATTTGCATATTACTATATATTTACCGAGATGGAAAATATATCCAAATTCAACATATTTATTATTTTTTTTAATTCTGAAAGTGATTGACCACTTTACTTTCTCACACAAAATAAAAAATCAAAGTCAGAACATTAACTCCTCATCCCAGTTTTCCCCGGAGGATATTTCAACTTCATTATAAGTTGGAAGAGAAGTGTTCCCCTTTTTCATACAAACGTTATCACAGTTTTTTTTTTAATATCTGAAACTAGTCCCAGAAAGTTTTTACTGTAAAAGGGTTCCAGTTCCTCATCCCAATTTTCACCATTACTAATATTGACATCCTCATATTTAGGAAGGGAGGTGTTGCCTTTTTTAGAACAGGTTAAATCCCTCTCCAACCAACCATCAAACCGCCGTTTGTCCTCACAGTATTTGTAATGGTCACTACCATCACCCCTTTTAATTTTGTGACTATGGTTAAACTCGCAGGAGGAAAAGTTTCTGGTCGCAGTTTTATTATTTCTAGCACATTTAATTAAGTGCCTGGACAGCCTTTCTTTCCTTATGACATGTGTTTTGTCATACGGACAAATAATCATTTCATTAGTAGAATTTCTGTAATAATCCATCCTTTTTCAGCTATGTACCAATGTTAGACCTTTAGATTCTGATGCTTTTCAATAGAAATTTTGTGAAAAATAAAATTTAAAATGTTTTCTTATATATTTTTTATAATGGCAATGTCTTATAAGTCAATGACTTTTCAAGGACAGAAAGATTCCAATACTTATTTTTAGGTCACCTGAGTAACTCAGGTGACCTATTGCTATCCGTTTTCGTCCGTCGTCGTGTGTCGTGCGTCGTGTGTTAACATTTGAACATTTTCAGCTTCTTCTCTGAAACCACTTAACCAATTTCAACCAAATTTGGTATACAGCATCAATGGGTGAAGGGGAACAAAAATTATGAATTTCATGGTCCCTGCCCCCCCTGGGGCCTGGGGGGTGGGGCAAAAACCGCTTAAATTATTGCAATCTTTAAAAATCTTCTTCTTTACTCCTGGACATCAAGCAGGCAAACTGTTGTTATGAATGTAATGAACATTGAGTCCTCTACTTAAATTGTGAAATTCATGGCCCCAGGGTCAGGGGTTCTAGTGCTAGGGCGGGGCTATATAGATTATATAGTGAAAATGCATGATTTCTTTGAAAATCTTCTTCTCTGCTCCTAGGTATTAGATAAACTAACCAAGCATTTAGTTATGATGAGCAAGAGTGCCTCTTCCAAAATTGTGAATTTTATGACCCCAGGGTCAGGGGTTCTGGTGTTAGGGCGGGGCTCTATTGGTTATGTAGTGAAAATGCATAAATTCTTTGAAAATCTTCTTCTCTACTTCTGGGTATTAAATAAACTAACTAAGTACTTAGTTATGATGAGCAGGAGTGCCTCTTCCAAAATTGTGAATTTTGTGGCCCCAGGGTCAGGGGTTCTGGTGTTAGGGTGGGGCCCTATTGATTATATATTGAAAATGCATTTATTCTATGGAAATCTTCTTCTCTGCTCCTGGGTATTAGATAAAATATGTAATAAAATAGTTATGTTGATCAAGAGTGCCTCTTTCAAAATTGTGAATTTTATGGCCCCAGGGTCAGAGTTTCTGGTGTTAGGGCGGAGCTCTATTGGTTATATAGTGAAAATGCATAAATTCTTTGAAATTCTTTCCTTTGCTTCTGTGTTTATGCCTATGATCCAAATATATATATTCATGATGAAGAAAGGTGCACCTAGCAAAATGGTTATTTTATATGCCCCCGCCCCCTCCCTGGGTCGGGGTGAAGGGGGGGGGGGGGGCGGGGGCATAAATTTAATTAATGCTTGGAAATTTGCTCTTGGTGTTAATCAACCATTTTATGATAAAATTTGCAAAATTTTGAAATATGTGGCCCCAGGATCAGTGGTTCCTTTGGGATGAGGTGTACATATAGTTATAAAGTGGAAGTGCATTTTCTCTTAATTGTACTCTGATCTACCTCTGGGTATTAAGTAAAAAGAGTTAGCATTCTAAGTCTAAACTAGATATCATTGAGATGGTGGCCATCTCAAAGGGCCCCGCATTCAACAATAAACATGAAAATGTAAGGTCATTTTAAAGGGATTATTTTGAAGAGGAACATTTGTGTTATACAGTAAAAGTGATTTAGTACGACTTCATGGATACTGCAAATTTACTAATATTTATCAAAGTTATCTTGTATCCCGAGTTATATAAATTTACTGGAATTAAAAGGCAAAAAAGTATGCACCAAACAAAGATTTTAAACAGAAAGGGTAATTCTGTCCATGACCTAGAAACTTTGACCAAGGTCACTGCACATCCATTGACCAGTGGATCTCTATGAGTGAAGTAATAGCCAGATTGGGCCAATGAGAGAGGAGATATACTCCGAACTAGGATTTTTCATATAATTCTGCTATGAACTTGACCTTTGACCTAGAAATCTGGTTCAACGTCACTGCACACCGGTTACCCAAATGCACTCTGTGAGTGAAGTATGAGACAGTTTGGGCCAAGGAGAGAGAAGAAATGCTCCGGACAAGGATTTTTCATATAATTCAGCTATGACCTTGACCTTTGACCTAGAAACCTGGTTCAAGGTCACTGCAAACCTGTTACCCTAAGGCACTCTGTGGGTGAAGTATGAGCCAGATTGGGCCAAGGAGAGAGAAGATATGCTTTGGACAAGGATTTCTCATATAATTCAGCTATGAACTTGACCTTTGACCTAGAAACCTGGTTCAAGGTCACTGCAC
Source organism: Saccostrea cuccullata (assembly GCF_032062105.1). Taxonomy (NCBI): domain Eukaryota; kingdom Metazoa; phylum Mollusca; class Bivalvia; order Ostreida; family Ostreidae; genus Saccostrea; species Saccostrea cuccullata. The sequence goes on along the minus strand of NW_026935449.1, from coordinate 10,157 downwards.
ACTGGTTACCCAGAGGTACTCTGTGGGTGAAGTATGAGACAGATTGGACCAAGGAGAGAGAAGATATGCTCCGGACAAGGATTTTTCATATAATTCAGCTATGACCTTGACCTTTGACCTAGAAACCTGGTTCAAGGTCACTGCACACCGGTTACCCAAAGGTACTCTGTGGGTGAAGTATGAGCCAGATTGGGCCAAGGAGAGAGAAGATATGCTCCGGACAATGATTTTACATATAATTCAGCAATGACCTTGACCTTTGACCTAGAAACCTGGTTCAAGGTCACTGCACACTGGTTATCAAAAGGCACTCTGTGGGTGAAGTATGAACCAGATTGGGCCAAGGAGAGAGAAGATATACTCCGGACAAGGGTTTCTCATATAATTCAACTATGACCTTGACCTTTGACCTAAAAACCTGATTCAAGGTCACTGCACACTAGTTACCCAAAGGCACTCTGTGGGTGAAGTATGAGCCAGATTTGGCCAGAGGAAAAGATATGCTCCGGACAAGGATTTTTCATATAATTCAGCTATGACCTTGACCTTTGACCTAGAAACCTGGTTCAAGGTCACTGCACACCGGTTACCCAAAGGTACTCTGTGGGTGAAATATGAGCCAGATTGGGCCAAGGAGAGAGAAGATATGCTCCGGACAAGGATTTTTCATATAATTCAGCTGTGACCTTGACCTTTGACCTAGAAACCTGGTTCAAGGTCACTGCACACCGGTTATTCAAAGGCACTCTGTGGGTGAAGTATGAGCCAGATTAGGCCAAGGAGAGAGAAGATATGCTCCGGACAAGGATTTTTCATATAATTCAGCTATGACCTTGACCTTTGACCTAGAAACCTGGTTCAAGGTCACTGCACACCGGTTACCCAAAGGCACTCTGTGGGTGAAGTATGAGCCAGATTGGGAAAAGGAGAGAGAAGATATGCCCCGGACAAGAGATCTCCGACGGACGGACGGACAGCTAGACGGACGGACAGACGGACGGACAGACTGATCACTATAGGGCGCCCGCCAAGCGGGGCCCCAATTATTATAAGCAATGGTACCTCTTTCAAAATTGTGAATTGTGAATTCCATGGCCTCTGGTTTATAACATGAACCAAATTTAATTGTTTGAAAGTTGTTGCACAATACTCAGGTGACCTATAAGGCCCCTGGGCCTCTTGTTTGAAATTTAAGAAAAATAGAATCGCAAAAGTCTTGCTCTATTTAATCTCTTTCTTATAATGCAAGCTATTGAAGCACAAAAGCATCCAAGGGATATTGCTGACAAGCAGGTAGATGTAACTGAAACCAAGAGAAAATATACTAGGTATCTATTGTATTTAACTCAAATTGTTCATAATATTTAGGATAATATACATTGATCTGTTTCTTTTTTTATAGCAAAAAATTATAACAATTACTGATGCAAGAATAAAAGTGGTAGCCAGAACTGCAAAGATAACTGATAGAAAAGAATTTAAACAACTTCATCATATATATTATCACTGTCTGCCCGGGGCCGTAAATAACCTTCAGAATCAAATGAATCCAATTATATATGTGAACTTGATCCATTGTATATTGATCTCCCCAGAGACGGAATTTTTATATATAACATTCTCAAAATAATTAATGAAAAACATATTGTAAAGAGTGATAGAAAAAAAAGAAGAAATAGATAAATATTTACTTAGAAGAATGGTCAGTGTTGTAATCCCTTCTTCGTGTGGTTTGGTAGTCGTAGGTGGCTGAAATATTAAAAAAAAACTATAGAAGGGTCTAGGATTAAATTAAAGTAAGTTAATATTTTATATAACATCAGTATCATCTTGTATTGTGGATTCTACTCTTGAAAATAAATAAAAAATATTAAATTCAAATTTTGGGGTGGATAAAAGAACAACTGTCGAATGACCTAATTATAGGAAATGTTCACCTTGAAGTGCAGTTCGTGACAGCACTGAGCAAGACAGTTATGTATTGCTCCAAAACTATGACCAATGCTTTATTAATTTTTGCATCATGTACATAATATAATTTAATGTGTTTTAGAATACTCAACACCCTGCCACAGATCTCAAGATAAAATCCCAAGAAGTGGGCTTACAGGAGAATTATCAACCTCCACTCCCTTGGTAGATCCTCCTTGCAGAGAGGGTGAAGTCTCCCGTAAATAAAGTACCTTTTCTGTTGATCCAGTGGTTGGGACTGGGAGATGACTGCGGCTGGCAAGAAGGGTGAAAGAAGTGGTCTTCTCTGTATGAAACATAATAAATATGTAAATGTTGTTTTTTCTCAAGTTCACAACCTTTATATGGACGTTATAATCATTATGTTTTATTAATATTAAGGTATATTGTAAAAATAACTTCCTTTGAATTTCATCTTAAGTTATCTGAAAGCGTGTTGAGTAGTCTGAAAAACATTAAATTATATTATGTGCATGATGCAAAAACGTAATAATACATTGCAGAAAAAATAATAATATTGATTAACCTCCACTCCCCTGGTAGATCCTCCATGGTTCTGAGTCATATCTGGCACTCCAGTAGTAAGATAGGGGGTAACCACCTATGAAATGAACTATAAAATATTCACAACATGCTTTTAATCATAAATGTATGCAAAGAGAGACCCCCCCCCTACAAGACTCTAAATTATTTATGATTTATAGTCAATACTCACACAAGAAGACGAAGGGTTAGTGATTTGAACTGAAAGAGTTCTTAGCGTTTTAATTTGAGTTGAAATTTCACCACACGCAAGATCTGTATTGTCAATATACATCAACTGCACTGATGTGCATGACAACTCTACACGATTGGTCGAATCGAAACGCGCAAATGTTAAAACAGTAACATCGTCTGACAGACTGACAGACATCCTGTGTACACTGTATTTGGAATCCATTCACAGGAACCGTCCCTGCATAATAATCCAAGCTGAAAATATAGTTGTATCCTTATTTAAAAATGTTAAATCAAATAAAAATTTATTTTTTTCATTATATTCTTTACAGCAATTTGTAACAAATGTTAATGTTTTGAGAGGAATTCAGTTTGTCCCATGGGCATAATTATCAAACACTGGTAAAGAAGAATTTTGATAGCAGAAATTCGCATGTCAAATTAGACAGAATTAATGAGTTTATTGTCAGGAGCAAACTGGTAGTGCAGATCTCTTATAATGCAGCTTTTATCTTTATCTTTAATCTTTTGGGAGTTGGGCAAAAAGAAATGGCCTCATAGTAAGTTAATTAAGAATTCTTGATGACTAGTTCAGAAAAAGATCTTTCAATTGGTGTATTGTAATTGAAACAAATTGATGCTTTAAAAATACAGTGTATAATAAAAACTAAATTAATATTGCATAATATAATTAAAACTAAGCCTTATTAAAACATGTTAAATTAAGTAAAAACATTTTTTTTCATCATTATAATATACTTTTACAAATACTGTAAAAAGCAAACTGTAGCATATGTTAATGTTCTCCTTGGAGATACCTAACCCAAAGAAGAAAGTCAAAGAAATGCATGCTGCGCACAAAAAAAGAGACCACTGTGCCATTCTCTCTAACTTCTTGACGGGATTTGATAACGTTGTATTAATTTTTTTAAGATATCGATCCCGATATAAAAATTCTTACCAAATACCAAAAGCTTATTGTATTATGTATAAACGATAAGTAATTAAGGAAAGGATGACATATATGCTTTAATTGATATGCATTATTCATTTTAATTTAGAATATAAAGTAAAAAGTAATTTTTAAAAAAGTGAAAAAAAAACCTGGAGAGATACGACTGTGTGTGGATATGCAGAAAGCCAACATTCAGATGTTATGTGAACGCCATGTCACACCAATAAATGATGACGTGATTCTTGATAGTGATTTTGTAAATAGTGTAGTAATTGTACATTAACATGTTGACGTAGAAAGTTCTAAGAAAGTTTAACAGACTTTAAGAAAATCAATGACAATATTTTGAAAATTAATCCCGCATAGGCGTTGATGTAATAGAAGTAACTAAAAATATTGTGATGTACAAATATTGTGATGTACATGTACATGCTTTCAAAATGGGGTCGTTTATACTTCTAAATTAAGGAAGCTCATTACACAGTTTTTTGATGACGTACTACACAAAAAATAAATACACCTCCATTGTTTTGACCACTTTCCTCTGTGATCGAATTATACAGGTATCTCTATAATATGACCTTGACTTTAAAACGCTTTGAAAATAAAGGAAACATTCGGTTTTTTAAACAGTTAAAACAAAGTAACGGATTCATGGTGCATAAACCAAGTTTAAAAGGATTGCTTTTTAGGAGAAATGAAAGAAAACAGCCAGCTAAATCTTCACCAAACAAGAAGTGTGCAATTTCGTAGCGATGCCGTGAGTCCTTTATGTTTTTATGGAGGAAATTCGACTTTAAATCTACAACCTTGTTGAAATTTAAAAAGTTATCTAATTGCACTGTTTACTGTGTTGGTTTTAATCTATATATTCGCTTTATTGATGAATTATATACTCTTGCTATTTTAAGCTTTGTTCTAATTTTAGATGTAAATTCCATAGTTTTTGGAATTTTTATTTCGTTTAAACATTCGTCATTGAATTTACCCATTGTAATTCATCCAAATACATTCCTTGTCTCTTCAGAACTCATATTATTACCGGCCGCCAGGAGGCGGTCGGTTATATGATATGAAAGTTTTAAGTCGCTGTGCGTTTCTGCGGAGTTAACAATTTAAATAAAAATATTCAACATTCATCATGTTCATATCGCTGGCGATTCAACATTAAACAAAGATTGTCTAAACGATTAGAAAAAGCACAATAATCGTAAAATTAAATTTATAAATAATGGGGTAAATATTTTATCCAATCCTGATTCACAAACTCTGATTTAACTGAAGTACGGAGAAAATTGGTACGAGTGTTAGGCATAGTCTAAAACAAAGACCGCTTTGTAAATCAACAATTTTACTTTCTCTTTTTTAAACAGGATCTGCTGTATTTATTTGAAATGAAGTGTATATTTAAACATTTCCTATAGATGTTTTTTTTTCAAAAATATGATGAAATGTTGATTTTTTAAAAGCAAAGAATATTACGACATGTTCGTCCAGGAGACTAGGATAGAGCGCGTTTTACAATATGCCAAACACTTTCCCGCCACATCTCAACACCAAAACAAAGAGATTGAAAGAGAAGTAATGTAGTGGTGGATCTAGAAGGAGTTCGGGGGAGGGGGGTTAACATCCTCTTAGAGAGAGAGCGAGGAGCCCCACATATTATATATTTGTTGCGTATTTATTAAGTTAAAACTAGATCTATAGCTAAGTTTAAACTTTTGTTTTGTACGTTTTATGTAAAAACTTAGTACTAAAACAGCAAACTCACAAGAGTTCGTTAAGTTGTATCAAACTGAGTGCAGAGGCGCAGAGGACTATGCACAGTTTATATTGCCCATACATGTAATATTGTGCATGCATTATTCATGAATAAAATCAGCATTGTCGCATGCATTTTTTTTTTCGTGTCACGAGGATATTTTAACAGAAAAATATAAGAATTGTTTTTAAAAAACCAGCAAATTTCAGGTTTTTAAATAATTTCAACAGTTTGGTTTGCGGCCGATTTTTGACGCTTGCGTCAATATGTTTCTTGTAAATATTTTATGCACAGATTAAAAAAAGATAATGAAATTGATTGTTTTTAAGAGAAAACTATTTTTTAATTTTAAAATAAAACTAATATTAGATATTATAAGGTATTTTTATTGTGTATACTTGTCTAAAGAGGATATCCATCATTTGACACTGACCGTTCTAAAATTCTGGTAATAATTTAATGAACTTGAAATGAAACATTTCACTAAAATTACATAAAAGCAAAAAAATTCACAAAAAAAATTATGATATCAATACATCCTTTTGGATATTTTACATCTACATTATAAGTGGTGTTGTAAAGAAATCTAAAATAAACTGTGTATGTAATGAGACACCTAAATTTGTCAATCTACAATTAACAATTATCAAGCCAGCATCACAATGTTTATGTTCAATTAAGCACTGCTCAAGATATTATTAGGTGTCAAGGTAAACCCCATCTTCACCAGATAATCTGTTGTCAATCATTACTATATACATGGGAATATGTTCAATTTGATTGACACCTAATAAAGAATTCGTAAAGAAGACATATGTGTTCTTCTACCTTTATCTCACTAAATTGTATTTTTAACGTCAATAGAGTAAATCTTAATTTTCGAATATTATATGAACAACCTAGCTCGATAAAGATTTTCATTATAAATAAAAACCTGTATGCAGAAGTTTTTTTTCCGGAATCATGTAAACAACGAAGAGAATAAAATAAAAATTAATAACGATTATTTATTTCATAAAGGAATCAATAAATAATTTAATAAAAATATAATTCAATTTTATTCTAAACTAGTGCTAATTGTAACGGAGACCGTTACAGATGTTCCCCAAACGCTCCCCAACTCCCTTTTATAGTCATATTCCCTGTAAGCGTAATTAAATAAGACAAACTTTATGCATTTGAGACTTTAACAACGTTTACCCAGAAGTGTACCATGTTCATTTAAATTTTATCATTGCACACTTGCGCATGTGAATGCATGTGCGTAATGACCATATCATATTTTCTACACAATCTATATATTTTTATATGCTAAATATTAAAGTACTTAATCCAAAAGTATAAAAAAAAAAACGCTCATTCAAGTGTATTTTTGATTTTACCCATTTCACGTGCACGCACGTGCATACATGAGCATGGTGACCATACACTCTTGTAGAAGTCCATTACATCTATCTATGTTCTAAATCCCATCCTGTTTGGTTGAAAACTAAGGGAGTTATAGCTGTTTAAAGTTTCAGCCAATCAGATTGCAGCGCACGTACACGTACGTTCATGTATGTGCAGGGTGACCATACCTTCTTATAGAAGTCCATTATGTATATCTTTTTCCAAATCCCAACCTGTTTGGTTGAAAACCAAGGGAGTTATAGCTGTTTAAAGTTCCAGCCAATCAGATTGCAGCATTCGTACACGCACGTGGACGCATGTGCATGATGACCATACCTTCTTGTAGAAGTTCATCATATATATCAGTGTGCCAAATCCCATCCTGTTTGGTTGAAAACCAAGGGAGTTATAGCTATTTAAAATTTCAGCCAATCAGATTGCAGCGCACGTGCATGCACGTGATTTCATGATAATTGCTATATATCATTTTGTAGGATATCCTAATGCATGGCTATGTTCAAAATTTCAAAGGATTTCGTCAAAAAACAAGAAAGATATTGAGACTTAAGTTTCAGCCAATCAGAGCGTAGCGCACGTGCATGCGCGTGAGATCTTGCCATATTGACCACGTCATCTTGTTTATACTACTAATACATCCTTAAAATATGAGTTTCAAAACATTTCATCAACAAATAGGAAAGTTACGGAAATATACATTATATTGGTCATTCACGTGTTGCACGTGCGCGCTCTTGCAAGCATGTGCGCACAAAATGACCTTCGTTCCGCAAATCTACATAACATGTCTACTGACCCTAAAAACATTTCACCTTAGTTGGATGTGTAGTTTACGAGATCATTCGCGGACAAAAAAGTGCCCAGGAAGAAGAAAAATAATAATAATAAGAAACAGAGTAAAAACAATTTGTTCCCCAACTTCGTTTGGGGAACATAATAAAACAACCACAATTCCTGTTTGACTTGAACTCTAAAACCCTTAAAGTGCCTCATACCTGTGAACAATACATAATGTTAGGTAAGATCAAATATCAGGTACTCAGGTGAAAAACTTATTATTCGATTGGCAGGTACATGGTGCGTGTACCTAAAGAAATTACGAGAAGAAAAACTATATAAGAAAAATTTCTAGTGTTAAAATGCAGTTTTTGGTTCGATTTGTTTGGGGAGGGGGGTCTTATGAAGAGCGTCTTTTATTTTTTAACTTTAAACTAATTTAATAATATTCGTCAACTTTTCATTTACTTCAAATTCACAATTAAATAAAATGCTGGGCGTGGTTGATGTCAAAGGATATCTTTTGCAGAATTAGAAATTCAAGATATAATAGAGGATTTTTTTTAAAATCTAGCATCCGAATAAAGGTATCCTTTAACGATGTTCGATCCTGATATTTAAAGCTTAAACTTTTTATGCCAAGGCAATATTTAAGAAGTCTTGTACGTTTTCTACCAGTTGAACATTTATGGAGAGTTTGAATACAATGTCTTTCAATTGATCTTAATTTCACATTGGTCATTTCGTGTCATATATTCACCAAACAAATTGTCCATTTCATCAGCCATTTAAAAGTAAAAATAAAAGTTAATATACACCGTAATTCTGGTCCTTCAACGGCATTATACAAATCTGCAGTTAGTTTTCCATAAAAAGAAGAAAAAAATGCAGGCTGTGTCATTGACTTCGTCACAAATTAATATTTGGGATTACGGCGGTGTGCATACTTTTTAATAACACAATTAATTAAAAGTTGATAATTTACAGAATATTACACCAGGCAGTGTTACTTGAAGAGGGAAAACCAAACAAATGAATGTTTAAACAAAGGACAAGATAGGGTAACAGCCGAATTTTTTATATAAAAATCAGAACACTGATAAAACTGTGATTGTTTGTAGTTAAGATGTTAAATTGATGCTTACTTTAAGACAAGCACTAATTTTGATTCAAAAGCTACATGGAAGCCACTAGAGGGTTCAGAAATAGGACATTTTCCCGAATTTCCTCAATTCTGGTGGATTTTCATCATATTTTGGGTACATTTCTCTTCGGAAAACATAGAGCACAGGCTTGCCTATCTGAGATTTTTACACATATACTGCATCTGATATCATTGTATAAAATATATAAATTTAGTAGATAGGCAAGCGTGTGCTCTATGTTTTCCGAAAGAAAATGTGCTGTAAATTTAGTGAAAATTTGCATAAAAATGAGAAATTTCGAAAATTGACCTATTTCCTGACCTCACTGCGACCTCTGTATATTCTTAATCTTAAAACCAGGGCTCATTTTGTGGCAGGGATGAAAACAGGTTTTCATGTATAAACTGTTGGATCATTCTGAAAGACACCCAAAATCGGGGGCCAAATACTGGCCTTACCCTATCTTGTCCTTTAACTTTTTTATACGTCCGTATGTATAAAATCATCACATAACTAGTATCTGCTACAATATTATTCGGGGCAATCATAATGCTTATTGGGGCGCTCGTGAATAAATTTTGGGGCGTTCATGTTTGTACTTGGGCGCCAGTAAAAAAATCTCTGGGGCGCTCATTCTTGGGGTGTTCTGGTTTTGGGGCGAAACGACAGTTACCCAAATTGCTAAGTATAAAATTCTTATTTTAAGATATCAATAACAAGAAGAACAATCTACCATTTAAAATGTCACACAAAAGTGGTAAAAATAGTGCTCTACAACACACTTTATAATTAATAGTTAGACCCGCCCTATTTACTATATATTCTTACCAATTATGCTAATAAGATGAAAGGCTTTCTCTACATATTACATTCCAAAGGCTGACAGTAGTTCCCACCCACTCAGAAGGCTTACACTTTATATAACATAGTTATCTTATATTCTTTATCTAATACCTCGATTCCTTTTATATTTTTATTATTCCTAATTAAAATTGCTAATATTTCAGCACAAATCAAAAATAGAAAGGGGGATAGTGGATCACCTTGGCGACACCCACGGTGTAAGAAGGATGTTTCAGAAATATGACCACCTTGATTAACTGCTGCTGTAATATACGAAAGGCTGATATTAGTCCCCACCCACTCAGAGGGCTAACACTTTATATTTATACCAAAGGTTGACAGTAGATCCCACCCACTCAGAAGGCCTACACTTTATATTTATACCAAAGGCTGACAGTAGATCTCACCCACTCAAAAGGCTTACACTTTATATTTATACCAAAGGCTGACAGTATTTCACACCCACTCAGAAGGCTTACACTTTATATTTATACCAAAGACTGACAGTAGTTCCCGACCACTCAGAAGGCTTACACTTTATATTTATACCAAAGACTGACAGTAGATCCCACCCACTCAG